>NC_073382.1:28661512-28878987 GCF_028641065.1 Leucoraja erinaceus | reverse complement strand
GTTCATGTTAAATGTGTTTTTGAGTTTTGCTTTTAAATTGTATGATGGAAACCCTTGGCCCATTGGAAAATTACCCCTCGACGTTGCAAAATCATACTCGGGCAATTTATTAAAGGTGTGATTATGGGATTATGATTCTATTTCAAACCAATGGTTGGCCATGTGTGGAACTTAGTTTCATTTACAGGGTCTTTCTTCGCTCATGGATTCCCGAAACCATCCTTGCTGCCCGTTTGGTCACTTACACATATCGATTAAACTGTTTTCATTAATCAATGAGGTTTTTAGGTTCGAAAGTTTTGGCGCCATTGGCTGGTTGTAGGGACTTAAGCGATTGTTGGTTGGCAACAAAATGGTGGTTCAAACCTAAGAAATTCATTTCCATCTGGGGTTCATTTCTACAAGTTGTGGAAAAACGCCACGTTCTGGGTGTTGTTGCTTTGTTTCCAGGCATGTTGTTGGTTTTCCTTGCTTTTATGCTTGGCCCGAAATGCTGAGGCGTTATGGGCCCTTCTTCTGGCAGTTATAGCGGGCCCACTTTGTTCCGATTTTGAAAACTGACAAAAAAATGGGGATGGAGTGATTACTCTTTGCAACAATTAACAACTGACTGAACTCGGGCTCCCCCCATCATACGTGTGGTTTAGCGCCTCTGGGTTTGTGTTGGCCATAGGCCCACTGCCTTGTGACTGTAAATGGCCACTGGCAGTCTGTCGTGGACAACAAACATGCGAGCAATTCTTTGATGCCATCGTTATTTGTCGTAAGGCAATCTTGCTGCTTTTCTCGAATGTAAGGATTGGGGGAAGTGGTCATGAGGTGGGTGGACTTGGAAATTCGTGTCATACCACTAGAAACCACAGCAAAATCAGTGGAGGCCACGTCCGCGAGAAAGGTTCAAAAAGTGACAGTGCAAAGTTAAGTGTTTTCCAAAGGGCAAACAATGTACTAAGTGATTTGTCTCATTTCTGCTTTCTGGTTTTTCTAGTGCCAAATTTATAGCTTTCTGCAATTTCCAGAGGCTTTTGGGGGAGGTTAAAGTGCTCCTCCAATTCCAAATGTTCAATTGAAATGGCACATCTTTTTGCCCTTCATGGGACAAAGGAGATTCATGAGTGTTTGCCATTACACTTCAGGACTGATCTCCTTGAGGCCATGAATCGCTTTTTTCATGCGTTCGCAAACGGCCTTATTTTGTTTCAGTCACTACCTTCCCCTTCAAAAACGAATAATCTCCATTAGTTGAATGCCATGAAAAAAACATGTATCGCTCTCTCCATATAGGTAAGCTCTGAACGGGGGCTCTCTACTTTTGTCGAAAAGTGCCGAGGTTTCCGATGTAAGCCCGTGGGACGTTGCCATCGGGTAGGTTCTCGTCTTTTTTTTTTTAAAGTCCATTCATAAAAGCCCAATTCTTACTGTTTGTTCCCCTGGTGTAGCAATTTCACCTAAAACTTAGGCTGCTACAAAGGCTATACCAGCTTTGAAGTTGAACCCGACAAAAAAAAAAAAAACTTGGTCTAAAATGCCGACTACCACAATCAGCAAATTTCCTTACACACTATCGTTGCGATATAGGGGGGGAAACCCACCCAACCCCAGCATAGAGATAGCCTGGACAAACTTTGGACGATTTTGTACAGCTGCTGCTTTTAAAAACTACAGGGTTCCTATGCGAATAGAAGGAATGTTAAGCCCTACGAAAATTTTAAAACAATACTGCATGGTTGCAAAACCGTCCTGCTACTGTTATTTAAATATAATGAAGTAGTTTCACAAACTCTATCTCATGCTCCGTCGGGGTCAAAATTTTGGTTATATTCTGGTCTGTGGAAAGGGAATGAAGAACCAGGGACGGTTTACAACACTGGTTGCCTGAGAGAGAGAATTTTTTTACCCAGCATTTCCGTGCTTATATTGCACACCCAACTCATTAACCATACACATCAAGTATGTATGGAATACATTTACAGGTATGCATATTTGAATTTCTCTAATTTCAAGTAACCCTTGCATCTATTGGTGATGGCCCCCACTGATCTGTTCTGTACGTTTGTGTGTTCCTCCAGTTTCACTCTCCCTGAGCCTCAGTCTGAAGAAGGGCCTCTACCCAAAACGTCATCTATTCCTTTTCACCAGATATGTTTGCATTACCCACTGACATTACTCCAGCATTTGTTTGTGTCCATTTCTTCAGTGCAAAAAGCCCCCAAGAATTTTCCTGCCGTTTCTTCCCCCGACACAAAAAAAATCTGATGGATGTACATATCTGGTGTTGCATATGTTTGATATATTGCACCAGGCAATGGAATGATTTGGTGGGGAAACCCAATTTTCTAATCCTGTATTGTTTGATTGCAGCTGCATGTTTTTGCAACATTTTTGAAAGATATACTTGCTTTGTGGTTGTCAATACTCCATGCAAAAGTATGCAAAGTATACAATAACCATGCAAAAAACCATGCACGTTGTAGAACATGTGGAGGTTGTTGTTCTGATGAAGGTGAAGGGGAGGATTTCTGCCTCATATTATTATCATAACAGTCATGGTGCTAAATAAGTGGAAAACATCCATACCAAGGGTTGCTCGGACTTGCTTTCAGGATTTGTTTGTGTATGCTGCAGGACTGACAGACACTGAAAACTAAATGTTGCCCCATCCCCTAAACCATTCTTACAAGAGGTTGGTATGATGCTTTCTTATTATTTCATGAAATGTGGACCTCGTTGACCCAATCCAGCTCATTAATTAAAACGAGCAGAGGACGCAGTGAGAAGTCCCACCAAAGTGGATAACCTCACATTTATCCACATTATACCTGTGGTTTTCAGGGGAAAGTATCTTTGAGTGTTTTGGGTGGGAGTGGTTTGGGTGGGGGAGGGAAATGAAAGTTAACCATGGGATTGTTGTGGAGGGGAGGGAATGGATCTCTGCCGGAAAGCAGAAAGGCCTGGAGTTGGGAAGACGTGACTAGTGATGGGGATCCTGTGACTAGTGATGGAGGTGGTGAGTCTGAGGATTGTGCGCTGTATGTGACGGCTGAAAGGATAATGATGATGTGGTTATCACAGTATCCCGTGATGGACAGGGGCAGCGTTTACCACTTTTTTTCGCAATTTTCTTCCCTCCTGCAATATGCATCAATTTAATCTCACCATTATCACAGATTTTTTCCAATTTTTCTTTGCCCCCCACCCCGCCTTCCCTGCAAATGTTTCTTCAGATTTTTGTTTCACAAATATTTTTTAAGTAGCGGTGTGAAAGCAGTGCCACAGGGGAATGGAAAACTGTTCCTGAGGTCGGGAAATGGTGATTGGGCAGCACGAATGATGGGAAGAGCTGGAACACTACAGGTACGTTATTAGAAGAGAAGAGAGGGGAAAACAGAGAAGAAAAACATTTGGAAAGTATAGCTCCACTAAATGGGGGGTGGGGGGGGGGGGGGGGGGGGAGTAGAGTCTCTACTAAGGGGGGGGGGGAAGCATTGTTCCGTTCTCCTGCGGGAGAGGAGGGGGGGTAATGAGGGAGAGGGAGGGTGAGGAGTTAGAATAGGGGAGGGTGGGATAGAGGGAGAGGAATTATGGTGGGAGGAGGGAGTGACTGGTGGTAGGGGGAAAAGGAGATGTGAGGGAAGGATTGGGGATGGTAGGGAGGAGAGGGGGGGAAGAAGTGGGAGGAGGTAAGGATGGGAGAGTGGTGGAGGAGGGAAATGGAGGGAGAAGAGGGGAGAGTGGGGGGTTGGGGAGTGGAGAATAGAAGGGGGAGAGGAGGGGCAGTGGGGGGGAGGTGAGAGGGATTGTAGTTGGGAGGCCAGGATTAGTGGAGGATAGGTGGAGTTAAGGAGTAGGGGATAGAGGGGGGATAGGTGGGGGGGTATGGGAGGAGGAGAGGAGTTATGGAGTAGTTCTGGGAGGGAGAGAGGGAGTGACTGAGGATAGGGGGTAAGGATGGGGGAGGGAGGGAGGGATTGGAGAGGGGAGGAGGAGAGGGGAAAGAAGAGGGAGGGTGAAGAGGAGGGGGGTGGAGTGCTGGGGCATGAGGGGCAATGAGCTGCGCCTGTGCAGTTGGGGGCTACGGGTGAGTGGTGGAATACTGCATTGGGAGAGCGGATTGTGTTGGTGGACCAGGCCTCCCTTGTGACACGGACCCAAAGGGTTCCACTTAGTCTAGTATATTATGAAACGTCGACATTGAAATGGGTGGGATTAACAGAAAAAACAGATGAATTCTGAACTTTCATGTCCCTAACATTGATTTTATTTGTCAGTTTCGGTTATGAAATAAATGAGAGGTAAATGCCAAGAATAAAATTGCCTCCCACAGAGTTTGAATTGTAAAGGTCCATTTCTTCTCAGTCCTGGCACCATGATTAATTAAGCCATTCTACATATCAGCACTGATATCTTTTCTTGATAATTGTTGAACACAGAAATGTAATGTCACAGGTTTCAAACACAGTAAGTGGTAGCTGCTGGGGCTAAAATTGAAGAACAAAGTCGAAGGCTCATTTATATTGGATTACTTACAATACAGCTGTAAACAATTATTATTATGATCCTGACAGCAAAGCATCGTAACATTCTGATGTCATAGTCTATGCTTATTTCAAATGTTCTGTTTAATCAAATTCCTTGAGTATTAAATTCCAATTCCACCCTATTAGTTGTAATGGATAACAGAAATTAATTTTCCTAGCCTCCAGTTGTAGCTTAAAACCTACTGGGCCCATAATGAATTCTGCTTTTAACAAATTCTAAGTTTCATATCCACATCCGTGTTTCAGAAGGAATGACTTATTCTGGTGGACCTGGACTTGAAAGCTTGAGGAGTCCAAGTTGCTGAAGTATTCTCTGAACCCTTCTCATTAATAAAACCAAAGAACGAAAACACATCTGATTGATCTGACGGATATGCCGGCTCAGGAGAGGTCCAGAGGAGGTTTACAAGAATGATTCCAGGATTGAGTGGGTTAGCATATGATGAGCGTTTGATTGCACTGGGCCTGCACTCGCTGGGGTTTAGAACATTGAGGGGGGACCTCATTGAAACTTACAGAATAATGAAAGGCATAGATAGAGTATATATGGAAAGGATGTTTGCACTAGTGGAAGAATCTAGGACCAGAGGCCATAGCCTCAGAATTAAAGGGAGCTCTTTTAGAAAGGTGAGGAGAAATTTATTTAGTCAAAAGATAGTTAATCTGTGGAACTCATTGCCACAGAGGGCTATGGAGGTCAGGTCAGTGGATATTTTTTAGGCAGAGATAGACACATTCTTGATTAGAACAGGTGTCAAAGGTTATGGGGAGAAGCAGGAAAATGGAATTAGGAGGCAGAGATCAGACATGAGTGAAAAGCGGGGTAGACTCGATGGGCAAAATGGCCTAATTCTACTCCTATAACGTGAACTTGTGATGCATCCACCTCCCCCACCCTCCCTGGTATAGCAGACAATGCAACACCTCTGTTGCCTCTTAATTTCTCGGCGACCAGCGTCCAAAACATTCCTTTCAGTGAGGTAGCAACAAAATTGTGCGTCTTCCAATTGTATGTACTGCATTCAGTATTTGTGATATGGATCCCACATCTTGAGAGCAAAATACAGATTGAGTGAGCATGTTTCAGAGCACTTCTCTCAGTGACTCTGAGGTTCCTGTTGCCTGCCTGTTTGCTTCTCTATTCTATTCCATTTGCTTTCTTCTCTCATTACCTTTTGCTTCCCATGCAACAAAGATCAGTGAAGCTCAACATAAGCTTAAGCATCAGCATATCATTTACTGATTTGACCACTTCACTCTTGCATATCTCATTTCGGCATCTCTCTTTTTTCTCTTTTCTGGTATTATTGATTTCATTTATTTCCTCCAATTTAACCACCAAACCCCTTCAGACAATGCCACTACTACCACTTGTATTTTTCACTCCCTGCTTATCTCTAGCCTAATGAAGACCTCATTTTTTTTTTTGGAGTGAAACACAAAAAGTGCTGGATGATTTCAGCTGGTCAGGCCGCATCTGTGGAGGGAATGGACAGGTGACATTCTTTCAGACTGATTATACTCGGGTGGGAAGCTGGAAAACAAAGGTGAGATTTGGTCAAAGCCTGACAAGTGATAGGCAGATATACAGTGGCTTGCAAAAGTTTTCATACCACTTGAACTTTTCCACATATTGTCACGTTACAACTACAAACGTAAATGTATTTTATTGGGATTTTATGTGATAGACCAACACAAAGTGGTGCATAATTGTGAAGTGGAAGGAAAATGATACATGGTTTTCAAATTTTTTTACAAATAAAAAACTGAAAAGTGTGGCGTGCAAAAGTATTCAGCCCCCCTGAGTCAATACTTTGTAGCACCACCTTTCGCTGCAATTACAGCTGCAAGTCTTTTGGGGGTATGTCTCTCCCAGCTTTGCACATCTAGAGACTGAAATTTTTGCCCATTCTTCTTTGCAAAATAGCTCAAGCTCAGTCAGATTGGATGGAGAGCGTCTGTGAACAGCAATTTTCAAGTCTTGCCAGAGATTCTCAATTGGATTTAGGTCTGGACTTTGACTGGGCCATTCTAACACATGAATATGCTTTGATCTAAACCATTGCATTGTAACTCTGGCTGTATGTTTAGGGTCGATGTCCTGCTGGAAGGTGAACCTCCGCCCCAGTCTCAAGTCTTTTGCAGACTCTAACAGGTTTTCTTCCAAGATTGCCCTGTATTTGGCTCCATCCATCTTCCCATCAACTCTGACCAACATAATGCTGCCACCACCATGTTTCACAGTGGGGATGGTGTGTTCAGGGTGATGTGCAGTGTTAGTTTTCCGCCACACATAGCGTTTTGCATTTAGGCCAAAAAATTCAATTTTGGTCTCCTACTGCAGCTCCTCCAGAGTTACCATGGGCCTCTTGGCTGCTTCTCTGATCAATGCTCTTCTTGACCGGTCTGTCAGTTTAGGTGGACGGCCATGTCTTGGTAGGTTTGCAGTTGTGCCATACTCTTTCCATTTTCGGATGATGAATTGAACTGTGCTCCGTGAGATGTTCAAAGCTTGGGATTTTTTTTATAACCTAACCCTGCTTTAAACTTCTCCACAACTTTATCCCTGACCTGTCTGGTGTGTTCCTTGGGCTTCATGATGCTGTTTGTTCACTAATGTTCTCCAACAAACCTCTGAGGCCTTCGCAGAACAGCTGTATTTATACTGAGATTAGATTACACACAAGTGGACTCTATTTACTAATTAGGTGACTTCTGAAGGCAATTGGTTGCACTGGATTTTATTTAGGGGTATCAGAGAAAAGGGGGCTGAATACTTTTGCACGCCACACTTTTCAGTTTTTTATTTGTAAAAAAATTTGAAAACCATGTATCATTTTCCTTCCACTTCACAATTATGCGCCACTTTGTGTTGGTCTATCACATAAAATCCCAATAAAATACATTTACATGTGTGGTTGTAACGTGACAAAATGTGAAAAAGTTCAAGGGGTATGAAACCTTTTACAAGCCACTGTATGTAACACAGGTTAGAAGTAAAAAGGAGACAAAGGATGTCAATATGGAGAGAAAGGGAGAAAAATGTAAACCCAGAGGGAGGAAAAGAGGTGAAGGGGACAGGGGGAAGGGGAAAGAGTGGGGATAAAAGGGAAATAAGAGACATGCCTGGTTCATTTTCAGCTTTTCTCAAGCTATTGACCTGAAAATGTAACTGTTTCTCTCTCCATAGATGCTGTCTGACTTGCTGAGTGCTTTAATCCATTTTTTTTTATTATTAAGGATTTTCACATGCAATTTCAATATAAATGTTACACCTTCCACAGCATCCCAAGTGATGGGTTACAGAAACCCAAATTAAATAAAAAGTTAGTTTTAACAATGGAAAACTTTTTTTTAGTTTTACTTCAGTAATGATGGGTAATAAAATCCCATCAAATACATTTAAACAATTTTGACTACATAATTGTGATATTGCTACAAAGAGGTTGTGTAATTCAATGTTTTCTTTTAATTGCAACTACAGATATGCACACCACAAGGACTCTCATTATCTCACTGGGTGGTATTCTGAAAAGTATAACTGTTTAATTCCCTTTTTATTTTGCTGAGCTGAAGGCGTTGGGAAGAAATAAATGGTCCTTCACCTTCCCTTAGCTGGAGGTTGGAAACATATCATGGGGACATTCTTTCAGACTAGGAAGGGAAGCTGGAAAACAAAGGTGGGATTGGGACAAAGCCTGGCCAGTGATAGGCAGATATGTAACAAAGGTTAGAAGTAAAAAGGAGACTAAAATATGTCAATATTGAGAGAATGGGAGCAAAATGTAAACCCAGAGGGAGAAAAAGAGGTGAAGAGGACAGGGGGAAGGTGAAAGTGTGGGGATAAAAGGGAAATGAGAGACATGCCTGGAAATGAGAGACATTTTCAGCTTTTCTCGCCATTGACCTGAAAATGTAACTATTTCATTCTCCGTCGATGCCAAATGTGGACGTGAATTAGATCTAACCCGGGAACTGATTGCTCACTATTATTTTCTGACCTGTCTTAACTGGCCCCTTGGGCGAGATAGATCAAAGCAATTGTTTGCTTTTAAAATTAAATTAGATAGAGTACCATTGGGATATTTAACAATAAGTAATGAAGATTGCTTTGCATTTTCCAAGAAATTATACAGTCCTAAGATATCTAACAAAAGCTATTGCATTTATGTCATCAATGATTAGTAGCTGTTTAATGGGTCAACCAGGAAGAATTGTGCAGGATTGTCAATATTGACTGCCTGTGAAAGCCATTATCTTCACCTGCAGATACATTTTATTCTCAATCCCAGCTCAGAGTGAGGGGATGCAAAAAACCCATCAAACCCCAACTTTCCCACTGTGGTATTTTAGCTCATCTCCAATAATGCAACTCACCAGAATGGAATTACTGTATCTATAAATCAAGACAGAAACTCTTCAAACCTCATCAACTCCCAACCAGTGATATCATGAGTGTTATTGTGCTGAATATATCTGTACTTACATTTTTAAAAAAACTAATTATAACACATTGATTTCAGGCATTTTGTTTCTATACACAAATAACACTGATGTACACTGATTTGAGGAACAACACCTCTTATTTTGCTTGGGCAGCTTACACACCAGCGGTGTGAATATTGACTTCCCTAACTTCAAGTAAGCCTTGCCTTCCCTGGCTCTCCATCCCTCCCCCTTCCTAGTTCTCTGACTAATCTGACTGTTCTCATTTATATTTAATCTCTTTGTTGTTACCTTCTCTTTGTTAACAATGATCTATTCTACATTTCCCTTGATATCCATCCCCGTTGTCTCATTTTCACACCTTACAATTCCTTATCACTTTATCCCCTTCTCCCCTGACTCAGTCTGATAAAGGGTCTCAACCCGAAATGTTACCCATTCTTTCTATCCATAGATGCTGCTGTCCCATTGCGTTACTCCAGCATTTTTGTCTATCTTTGGTGTAAACTAGCATGTGCAGTTCCATCCTACAACACTGATGTACTTGCAGAACATAGAACATAAAACAGCACAACACAGAAACAGGCTCTGCGGCCCACAATTTCTGTGCCAAATATAATGCCCAAACCAATTCTAACCTGTCTGCACATAATCCAAATCCCTCCATTCCCTGCATCTATCATATCATCATATCTCTATACACAAAATTCAGATCTTGGATGTGTATTTATTTGTGTGTTTGTGTGTAATCACATCTTCGTGAAAAAAACAATGTGCTTTGTCGTGCTTTATTTCTCAATATTGCTGAAAATGTTCAAAAATCTGAAAAAACTGAATTTAAAAACTGTCTTTCACTGATGACTTCACAATGGGTCTGCTGCGCGTGCCATCTTCTTCGCACTGCGACGTCACCCCCGACCAATCCACCCCCCCTCCCCCGTTATTCAGAAGAAAGAATGAGCAAGTCTGGCCCTGTACTCATTCCCGGTTGGCGCATGCTGCTGCCGCAGGCCGAGCCTGGTGACTGGACCTGGGCAGAAGCAGAGCCTGGAGCATGGGAGTATTGCGTTCGGAAACCAGCCCTCCCCTGTGATGCCGCCCCCCCCCACCCCACAAACTGTACCCCCTCACACTCCCTGCCCCCCCCTACACCACCCTCTCCCACTCCCTATCTGCCACCACCCCTCTGCCCCCCACTTCCTCTCTGCCTCCCCCGCTCTCTCTGCCTCTGCCTCTGCCCTCTGTCTCTGCCCTCTGTCCTCTGCCCTCTTCTCTCCCACTGCCGCACCCTCTCCCACTGCCCGCCCTCTGCCACTGCCGCACCCTCTGCCACTGCCGCGCCCTCTGCCAGTGCCCGCCCTCGGCCCCTGGCCTCCCTCTGCCTCTGCCCACCCACTGCCTCTGCCCTCCCTCTGCCCCTGCCCTCCCTCCCTCTCACTCTCTCGCTGTGCCTGTGAGTTGGTGGCTATGCGCGAGTGGATAGGACGGGGGATGGGGTAAAAGGAGCAAAATAATAATACTAATATAATATCAAGGGGGGTGGTTAGTGTGCGTGGGGTGGTTAGTGTGTGCATGATGCCACAGACTGCCCCCACCCACAACTGCAACTGTACATTGAGGGGATGGGACCCAATGGGTCCCACTTGGTCTAGTACTTATTAAAAGCCTGATCTTGTATATGTATATGTGTGTGTATATGTGGTTGGCTTTACATCTTCATAAAAGCACTGCATGGTAACGATTACATTTTTACATATTCTGATTGACATATTTCTCCTCGTGGCCAAGAACACCTTATCTGAACATTTTATGCTTTATTTCTCAACATTACCAATTAAAAGTAAGTAAGAAGTTTAAAAATATCCAAAATCTTTGAATTTAAAATGACCAGCTTTCACTGATGACTTCACAATGGCTCGGCTAGCAGTGATCAGTTTCAATGAAGATTTCATCCTATATTTCACGTTATTCACAATTAAAGGGTTAAAAATGCCAACTTTCACAATATTTCTATATATTATGATTCACATTTTCCCCCTCCAGGCAGAGAACACCTTCACTGAACATTTTATGCTTTATTTCTCGACATTACTGATTAAAGTTAAAAAAAATCAAAATACTTTTAATTTAAAATGACCAGCTTCAACTGACGATGTCACAATGGCTCAGCCAGCAATGATCAGCTTAATAATAATAATAATGCATTTCATTTGCTGGTGCCTTTCTGGACACACAAGGACACCTTACAAGACATAAAATCGCAACATATTTATCAATATTAAAATCGTTGATTAAAAACAAAAAACACAAAACATTTTAAGTCATTAAAATCAGGGTGAACATGGTGGAAGTTATGTCGGGTATGCTAATCTAAACAGGTGTGTTTTGAGTTGTGATTTGAATTGATCGATAGTGTCCAGGTGACAGATGGGAGGTGGGAGAGTGTTCCAGAGACATGGGGCAGAGCAGCTGAAGGCTCTGGCACCCGTGGTGCCGAGTCTAAATGTGGGAACAGTTAAAATTGCAGCTGAGGAGGAATGAAATGACCGGGAAGGAGTGTATGGTAGCAGCAGGTATTGGGGAGCAAGGTGGTGTAGGGCTTTGAAGGTCAGCAGTAAAATCTTGTAGTTAATCCGGTGGTGCACAGGGAGCCAGTGGAGCCGAGTGAGGATGGGTGTGATGTGGTCCGATGATCTGGTGCGGGTGATGATCCAGGCTGCAGAGTTCTGAATGCATTGGAGGCGATGAAGAAGTTTATTGGAGGTGCAAGTGAGGAGAGCATTGCAGTAATCAATGCGGGATGTGACCAGAGCGTGGATGAGGACTTTTGTATGGTCTTTGGAGAGGGTGGGGAGGAGTCTGGAGATGTTGCGGAGATGAAAGTATGCAGAGCGTGTGATATTGCTGATGTGGGGGCCAAAGGAAAGTGTACTGTCCAGAATGCTGCCGAGACTTTTGACATGGGAGGAGGTAGGTATGGGTGAGCCATCAACTGAAATGCTGAACGTGTGGGTTTTGGAGAGTTTGGACTTTGAGCCATTTAGCATGATTTCTGTTTTATTTCCATTGAGTTTTAGAAGGTTGAGTGACGTCCAGTTGCTGATAGCTTGAAGACAGGTGGTGGGGGCAGTTGGGGGAAGGGAGGTGTTTGATTTTGTGGAGAGGTAAAGTTGTGTATCATCCGCGTAGCAGTGAAAATTGATTTCAAAATGACGGAGAATATTGCCAAGAGGTTGAATATAGATGATAAAAAGCAGTGGCCTCAGCACCGATCCCTGAGGAACACCATGGGTGACTGTGGCAGTTGTGGATGTGACTTTATTTCCCTGGATAAACTGTTTTCTGTCGTGTAGATAGGACCTGAACCAAAGTAGTGCATTGTTGTTGATGCCGGTGGCAGATAGACATTCCAGAAGAATTGGGAGGGAGATGTCAAAGGCTGCTGTGAGATCGAGGAGGATCAGAATGGATAAGTGACCAGTGTCAGCTGCGAGAAGGAGATGATTTAGCTTCACCTACATTTGGGAATGGCTTGAGTTGGAGGACCACACCTCCCATGGGGACTACGTGTACGGAACGGGAGCATGGGGGAATAGGCCCTACTATAACTCTAAAACTCTCATCTTGTATGTGTGTATGTGTGTGTGTCTTTAGATCTTTGCAGAAACACTACGCAGTGACGATAACATTTTTACATATTTTCATTTACATTTTCCCCCTCTAGGCAGAGGTTGCCTTCACTGAAAATGTTATGCTTTATTTCTCAACATTACTGAAAACGTTTAAAATCATCAAAAGACTTTGAATTAAGAATGACCAGCTTTCACTGATGACATCACAATGGCTCGGCCCGGAGCCGTCTCACACACAGAATCTTCCACGCGGCTTGAGTGACATCACCCCCCGACCCCTCACCTCCTGGGTTCTTCACAACCCCCCCCCCCCCCCCCCCCCCCCCACCACCCCCTGGGTTATTCATTCTTTCCCCCTGAGTTAGTCACCCTCCTCCCCCCCCCCCCCCCCCCCGGGTTATTCACACTCTCCCCGCACCGCTGAAAAAGACGCTGCCGATGGAACAAAGATGAATTAACGGCCAGCCAGGAAATGAAATTGTGGCCTGGACTGGAGACTGCGGCGGCCACATTGACAGAGAAGAATCGGAAACCCCAGCTCCAAAAGGTAGGTATGTTACAAAACCTACCTGAATTGTGTCTGAGCATCTGCCCTACCCCGTGTGCGCGATTTTGCCGCTGTTTAGAGGGGGCGGGTTTAAAACGCGATTTTTACTAGGCTGTTCCAATCGAAAATGTTCAGCCTAGTAAATCATTAATGGAAAATCGCTGAAAGACCCCGTCGCAAAAGGTATTATTAGTTTTTATGGCCTTGTATAATATTTATAGTAGTTTAAAAATCACTCTCTCAATCCGCAACCTCTCGCAGCCCCAGGGTTTTATAAAGCAAACAATTAAAGGTATGTACCTTATTTTTACATTAAATGGGGCTTGTATCTAACCCTGTCATATAAAGTTTTCTATAGCGAATAGTTCATTTTGGGCTCTTTATATCCCGCAGTATTTTTCTGGGCATTTGAGGGCACAAATCCAGTGCAATGTGAACGTTCTAAACCAGCGCGTTCCCAGGAACCCACTAGAAAGCTGATTTAAATTGACTTTAATTTACAGCAATTGAACACTAAATTCCTTCCATTTGGCCTATAAATTGATGTAAATGAGATTTAAAAATCATGTTTTATCGTGAATTATTTGTGAATATTATTTGGACACTTGGGCTATTTAAAAATGTTAATCATTTATTAAGAAATGGATAGATGTTTAGATCTAGTAATTGAAGTTTGAAATTAGCTACAATTGGGTAACTAACTAATTATATGCTTTAATTTCAGGGCATCCAAGTAAGATTATTTTATATTTGTTTCAGAATGCTTCAATCTATGATAACTGAAAATTTCATTCAGTTCTCTTAATTTTTAAGAAGGTTATTGGCTTTTGAATGTCCATGATCACAGCTTTTTTGTTATGTCCATAGAAAATCAATAGGGAACAAGTTGCTAATTTCCGAGTATGAAAATGGCCATAACTTTTTTATTACTTGAGATATGAAAGTGAATTAGGTGTCAAATTAAACTTATTGTTATGCTTTATCTGATGGGATAAATTGCAGACTTGATTTTTTGTTAAATCTCACAATTTTGTAACATTGCTACAAAAGGCAGCAAATACCCCTGGGGTTGTTCACATCCCCGACACACCCTCCTTCTCTACCCCCACCATCTCTACCCCCCCCCCCCTCTGTCCCCCTCCCTCACTACCCACCCACCCTCTATGCCCCCCTCCCTCTCTGACCCTCTTCCTCCCTGACCCCCCTCCCTCTTTGCCCCCCCCTCTCTCTCCCCTCCCCCCCCCCCCCCCCTCCCTCTCAGCCCTCCCTCCCTCTCTAGGAACTGCTGAGTATTGGGATCTATGGGTGAGTGGTGCAGTGTTGCATTCGGGGACCAGCCCTACTCTGTGATGCCGTGCGCTCATGCCTCAATCTTGACCCCCCCCTCCCCCTCCCTCTCTACCCCTTCATCCTCTACCTCTCTACCCGCCCCCTCTCTCTCTCTAGCCATGCCTGCGCAGTTGGTGTTTATGCGTGAGTGGATAGAGCAGGGGATGGGGGAAAAGGAGCAAATGAATAAAATGCATATAACATCGAGGGTGGATAGTGTGTGTGTGTGTGGGGGGGGAGGGGCTGGTTAATGTGTGTGTGTGATGCCGCAGGCTGCCCTCCTCCCACGCAACTGCACGTTGAGGGGACAGGACCCAACGGATCCCCCTTGGTCTAGTGTTTATATAAAACTCTCTCAATCACCACTATCATATGTGCCTAAATCACTACCCTTGTCAGCACGTTCCAGACACTCATCACCATCTCTTTAAAAAAAACTTGCCATGCGCATCTCATTTGAACTTTACCCCTCTTACCTTAAGGCTACGCCATCTGGTATTTGATATTTCTAACCTCGGGACAATCAACCTGACTGTCTACCTTACCTATGCCTCTCATAATTTTATATACATATCATAATTTTATATACTTTAGACAAGTGTTGCCATGGTTCGCTTTCATAAGATTATGTATAAATCTGTGAATAAAGTGCTTTGAAATATTACGAATGGCTTTGCAAAATATTCATTAGCAAACTGACATCACTTCCTGCTGTGTTGGATTGTGTATTCTCTGTAGATTTTTGCCTAGCATATGGGTTGAAGTGATAGAATCAAAGACTCGGAGGAATCCAGCTGTCAAAAAGTACACCACAGAGAATAACTTTGTAATCCCTCTTGCTGCAGATTGGAAAATTGATAAAAGGAGCCATCCTCAAGAGCAAATGACAGATCCAGCTGGGATCTGAATGATACCTGTGGCATTGATGGTAAATTGTACCATCATTTTTTTTTTCCCAGTACACGGGAGTATTAATTTCTACGAGTGCAATAGTTTGGTCCTTTCCTTGTCTAAAACATTCACATTTGGCAATTAATGCAAGTGATGTTTACCAAACCAAACAATATAATCAATAGAGCAATTATTTGTGGAAATTACACTTGGTTTTGGTAAACTTGTAATAATTGGTGATTATAATATCCCTTGTACTGCCTGGGGCTGCCATAGTGCTGAGGGATTAGATGTACAGAATTTGTAAAGTGATCCAGGAAGGTTTTCTGAAGAAATATCTAGATGGTTGCCCTGTAGAAAGGTCGACACTCAACCTCCTCTTTGGAAATGCGGGTGGACTAGTGACTCTTGCGTCACCAGGGAAGCATTTTTGGATGAGTAACCACAGTTCAATTTGTTTCAAGCTTTTTTGGATAAGCTGGGACTGTTTTACTTGGAGTGAAAGAGATTGAGGGGTGACCTTGTACAATTTTATGAAGACATGTGGGATATAGATAAAGTACATGGTCACAGTCTAAATCAGGGGAGGTCAGAAACTAGAAGTGAGAAGGGAAGTATCCATTGGGGACCAGGGAGGCTTTTGCACACAGAGGGACTTGGGTATGTGGAACAAGTTGCCAAAATAAGTGTCGAGATGGATATAATTTGAACTTTGAAATATTTGGATAGATTCATGGCTAAAGAGATCTGGGCAAAATGCAGACAAATAGGGCTAACTCAGGTATGCACCTTGGTCAGCATAAGCAAGTTGGACTGAAAGGCCTGCTTCCATGTTCTACAATTTCATGAATCTATGAAGAGAATAGCTAAAGTTGTGCTTTCACTTAAGAAGCGTAGTAAGTAGTGCCAAGTCAAGGGACTATAGGCCAGTGAGTCTGACATCAGTAGTGGGATATTTACTAGAAAGGATTCTCGTAGACAGGATTTATTTGCATTTGGAAAGGCATTGGCTCATCAGGGATACTCAGCATGGCTTGGTTCATGGGAGATCGGAAATTTGATGTGTTTTTTTGGGAGGAAGTGAAGAAAAGGATTGATGAGGGCAGGACATGAGACATTGTCCACATGGATTTTAACAAGGTATTTGAATAGACCCTGCATAGCCAGTTAGTCCAGAAGGTTAGATGATGGAAGACAACGTTTAGGGGAACTAAGACTGAGAGACCAGGGATCAAGGATGAGATAGGAAATGCAATATTAAATTTACTTAGTCATAGGAGGTTGAAGGTGGTAGTGGGCGGTTGCTTTTTCAGATGGGAGACCTGCAACCAATAGAGTAAAGCTAGGGTGGGTGCTAAGTCTTTATTCAATATCAATGATTTAGGTGGCATGATTAATAAATATGCAGATCACACCAACATTGGTGGCATCATCGAAAAAGAAGAAGGTCTAGATCATCTGTGAAAAGGGGCAAGGAAATATAATTCAGATAAGGCCAAACTGATGTATTTGGGAGTTGGTAGAGTCATTGAGTATAGGAGTTGGGATGATTTATAACAGTTGCGCAATTCATTGGGTAGGCTACAATTGGAATATTGTATGCAGTTCTCATCACCACTACACAAGGATGTGCTTAATTTGTAGAGGGTGCAGACATGATTCACAAGAAAGTTGCCTGGATGGGATGACTTACGAGGAGTGATGGTTAGACTGGGTCTATTATCTCTGGTGTGAAGGAGTCTGAGGGGTTACCCTATCGAGATTAATAAAATTATGAAGGGCACAGATTCATTAAATAAGTAGTGTGTAGGAAGGAACTGCAGATGTTAATTTAAACAGAAGATGGTCACAAAAAGCTGGAGTCACTCAGCTGGCCAGACAGCATCTCTCGGGAAAAGGAATAGGTGACATTTTGGGTGCCGTTTCGGGTTGATACCCTTCTTCAGACTCCAATAGATAGTGTTTGTTTCCCAACTAGAGGTGCCTAAATCTATAGTATATAGGTCAAAGGTGAGAGGGAGCTGTTTTGAAAGAGACTGAGTTGCAAATTTAGGTTGAAGAGGTTTTTTTTCTTCCATACTGTATAGATCAATGAATCAATATAACAGAATATTTTCCACCCAGAGATTTAATCCTGCTATCATAAAATTTGTGAGTCAAATATAAATTAAACAGTATTTCCATTTTACAGAATTCCTGCCCAATCTGATCTTCTGACATACCGTTTTAAACTGGCATAATATTTTAAAATGCTTCCTCACAAAAGAAGGATCATTTTGCAACCTTATGTTCAGATCTATGCAGGTAGGGGTCAAGGTTCAGGGGACTGGATCTTTAGTAAAGTAAAGTAAAGTAAATGTTATTTATATAGCACGTTTAAATCAATTTGCGTTGAAACCAAAGTGCTTTACATAAAATAAATTATAAAGTTTCCGTACATCCATAGAAAAAAAAAAAAAAATAAAAATGACACAACACATTATAGAATTCAACATGAATGTCCCCCCACAACAGAATCAAAATTTTCCACTCCGGGGAAAGACATCAAAAAAGTTTAGTCCTCTTCCTCTGTGAAACACCCAAGATCGGGGCCTATTTGTGGCCTCCGCAGCCAGTCCGATGTTTTCAGGCCCTCTTTGCCGGAAAGCTGGAAATCTGCTATCGAATGAACACTCCTCAGCGGCTTGGAATGTCTGGAGCGGCCGCTTCCTCCCCGGAGACCGCGGCACCCGTAGTCCTCAGGTCGCGTTGACTGGAGCTCCGAATCTGGCGATCTCGGATCCCAGGCCCCGTGGTGTTCTAAATCCAGCGCTCCCCGCGGCTGGATGCCCGCAGCCACAGCTCCACGATGTTGGGAGTCGGCGGTCACAGCACTCCGGAGCTTACCGCACGGCGACCCGGTAAGGCATCGCCCGCTCCCTGATGATGTCCCAGCGCTGTGCCACCGCCGAAGCTGTAATCCCGGCCGTTCCCGACAGGAAACGGCGCCCAGTTTCGATGGTAGGCCACGAGGAAGGGCCTCTCCGACCAAGTAGGGACTAGGAAATAAAGTTTCTCCCTTCCCCTCCCCCCCCACCCCCCCCCCCCACATAAAAGACCTCCAACTAACATTTGTTTGGTTTTTATTAACATGACTAAAAATAAAAATAAAAAAGGGTGAAAGTGCAGACTGCAGGCAGAACAGCCATACACAACGGCGCCCACTCCTGCAGTCCACCATCTTTAATCATTGTCTTTCCTCTGAAGTTAGCTTAATTTAACAATGAATCTCAGCTGAACTGTATTATTGTTAAATATGTAAGAGCTCAATTAAAATATTAACTTTAATGTAATTGGTAGTCATGGTAACAGTATATGCAGGTAATGAGTGCCAATTCAATTTCTGGAAATGTGTGCGTGGAGTACATGCCTAATTAGTTTTTACAGGTAGAAGGTTGATAAAGGGAAGGCACATTTCAGCAGTTGTTAATTTACACAAGAACATTTTTATTGTGGAATTTTAACTTTGTGCTTTTGCTACTTGGATGAATTATGTTTTTTATTCATTTTAGTTTAAAGATTGATTGTTTGAAAAGTACAGCATGAAACAGGACCTTCAACCCATCGAGTCGATGCCAACCATCAATCACCTGGTCACTAGTTCCATGTTATCCCATTTTCTCATCCATTCCCTTCACATTAGGGGCAACATGCAGAAGTCAATTAACTTGCAAATGCGCACATCTTTGGGATTTGGGGGTAAATCAGAGCACCTGGAGGCAACCCACAGCATTATAGGAAGAACATGCAAACTCCTCGTAGACATCAACCGAGGTCATGATCGAACCCGGGCGCCTAGCGCTGTGAGGCAGCAACTTTACCAGGTGTACGACTAAGCATTTTACTGTGTTTGAATTGCAGAATTTGAATTGTTATAAATAAAAATATTAATAGATGAACTCAACTGCATAAACAAAGTTTTGGTGGGGAACGCAAAAGTTAAAAGATTGGTTCAAGGCTATTTTGGCTATGGTCCTATGCAGTGCTTACTCTCATCCAAGTCACAGCTACCTGGTAGAATCAGTAGAATGGTGGATTCACAGGATATTGTATTTAAATAAATGAAATGTGTAGAGGATTTCAACATATACTGCATCTTTAAATGACCTTCCAATATTTGGACATTTCGAAAAGTACAGTGCTAATAGAGGGGCTATCAGAATGGGGGAGCTCCATTTCTCTTCAAAAATATTGCACGTTAGAAATAGATTGAACTGGAGAGACCTGGTGTTACAGTTTCTACTTTTGCTCCAACCCTTTCATGTCGTAGTTCTGAAATATTAGTTACTGTGTCATTAATACTTCATTGGTTTTGACTTTGTTCCACAATGGAGGGCTCATAGTCCAATTGTGATTTATTATTTTAGATTGCTTTGCCTTTATACATTGGCAACTTGGAAGACTTGTTTACAGAACAGATTGGCACCCATGCCTGCACTCAGAAGATGTAGATACTACTGAGCTTTGATACCACTTGAGAAATGCCAGGCTGTTGATCTTGGCTACCACTGATACAGGTGCATTGGAGGTAACCGGGACAAAACACATGTCCATATGTCCATCTGTCGTTCATGAACCCACTGTTGTATAGAATCATGGAATCTCTAATTTGTGGAGTTGTCGTGTTAAATGTTTATGTGGTTTATCTCCGAATTCAAAGTTTTTTTGTTTAGTATATTGAAATGCTCTACTAATTCTTGCCGAGAGTATCTGGTTTAATTTGAATTTGAGTGCAGCTATCTTATTGTGTTTTATTGTGGACGGGTCAGCTGCATTTTCTAAGTCTAATTGTCTTATTTGTTTTTCTAACTCTTATTTCTCTTATTTTGAGAGGCTTGATATGAAATGATGCAACCTCTAAGATAGGCTTTAAAAGTTTCCCTAAACAAAGAAGGAGAGATACCAGGAGTGTCGTTATTTCCCAAAAAATATTTTTATCTGTACATTTAGGTAATCACATCAGCTAGCCCCTGCAAGTATTTGAGGGTTAAATCTCTAGCCCGGCTGTCTGTTTGCTATTCCTTCCAGTTTTACAGAGAATGTAAGAGGGCAATGATCCGAATTGACGATATTGTGATATTTTGAGTTGTAGGAATATGGCAGAAGTTTGGAATCAACCAGGAAATAGTCTATTCTTGTATATACTTTATGGACACCTGAGTAGAAGGAATATTCTCTACCTAAAGGATTGGCAATTAAGATAATTGGCAAACGTCCCTTATATTTGTATTATTTATATAAGTGTTCAAAAGTTCACTAGACTTGTATGTAACTTTTCTTTGAAATGAAGATCTATCCAGGTATTGGTCTAATACACAGTTTAGGTCCCCCTTGATTATCAAATTGGACTGGGATGTGTCAGGTATTAAATTAAATATTTTATTGAAAAATTGGGGGTTATCAAAATTTGGAGCATGTATGTTCACCAACGTCAATGAGGTTGAATACAGTTCACCGGCTACTATAGTGTATCTACCTTCCTTGTCAGCTATTGTGGATTTATGTTTAAATGGAATACCTTTGCGGATTAGGATTGCAGTTCCCCTAGCTTTCGAAGAAAATGTGGAGTGATACAACTGTCCAATCCACCTACCCCTCAGTCTGTTATGTGCTTCATTCTTGAGGCGAGTCTCCTGAAGGAATATTATATCAGTGTTAAGAGATTTTGTGGGCTAGTATTTTACCCCTTTTTATTGGTTCATTTATGCCCCTAACGTTCCAACTACAGAACGTGATTCCTTCCCTCCCCCCGTTTTACTAGTTACACCATCTTGCATATGAAAAATTATATGATCTCTGCTGAATTAAATGGTTCAACACAATGATTAAAATATTTATTTCGGGTGTAGGCTGAGCGAGCCCCTCGCGCTTTGCCCCTATCCCCTGAGATATCTCCAAGAAAGGTGTACTCTAGTAAACATAGAAACATAGAAATTCGGTGCAGGAGTAGGCTATTCGGCCCTTCGGGCCTGCACCGCCATTCAATATGATCATGGCTGGTCATCCAACTCAGTATCCCGTACCTGCCTTCTCTCCATACCCCCTGATCCCCTTAGCCACAAGGGCCACATCTAACTCCCTCTTGAATATAGCCAATGAACTGGCCTCAACTACCCTCTGTGGCAGAGAGTTACAGAGATTCACCACTCTCTGTGTGAAAAAAAGTTCTTCTCATCTCGGTTTTAAAGGATTTCCCCCTTATCCTTAAGCTGTGACCCCTTGTCCTGGACTTCCCTAACATCGGGAACAATCTTCCTGCATCTAGCCTGTCCAACCCCTTAAGAATTTTGTAAGTTTCTATAAGATCCCCTCTCAATCACCTAAATTCTAGAGAGTATAAACCAAGTCTACCCAATCTTTCTTCATAAGACAGTCCTGACATCCCAGGAATCAGTCTGGTGAACCGTCTCTGCACTCCCTCTATGGCAATAATGTCCTTCCTCAGATTTGGAGACCAAAACTGTACGCAATACTCCAGGTGTGGTCTCACCAAGACCCTGTACAACTGCAGTAGAACCTCCCTGCTCCTATACTCAAATCCTTTTGCAATGAAAGCTAACATACCATTCACTTTCTTTACTGCCTGCTGCACCTGCATGCCTACCTTCAATGACTGGTGTACCATGACACCCAGGTCTTGCTGCATCTCCCCCTTTCCCAATCAGCCACCATTTAGATAATAGTCTGCTTTCCCGTTTTTGCCACCAAAATGGATAACCTCCTTTCCCAATCGGCCACCATTTAGATAATAGTCTGCTTTCCCGTTTTTGCCACCAAAATGGATAACCTTTAAAATCCAACAATAGCTGACAAAGAAGGTAGGTACACTATAGTATCCGGTGAACTGTATTCAACCTCATTGACGTTGGTACCATAACCTTAGTACACGATATTAAGATATATATTACAAAGTTAGGAAAAAAGAAAAGAGAAACAAAGGAAAAAACAACATATGAGAATGTTGCTAATGAGTACCACACATCGGTGATTGAATTTGAGTAAAATTCCTTACAATATACTGTAAATAGCCAGAATAATTCCAGCTTGTGGCTGAAGTCAGTCTCCAGCCTTTGAATTTCCCCTTTCAGGTTGGTATTTACCTCCTCAATACGAGAGTCTATCTTGTCACAGATCTCTTGCTTCACTATCAAAAGTTCCAGGTGTAGAAGCGCTACAATGTTTTGCAGGGCCGACGTTTGAATTGCCGTTTCTTCACGGGATTGCTCTTCAGGTGAGGTCGATGCTTCACCGCGGCCTTCCTCCTTGTTTTTTTCTGGCCGTTTGGGTGACACTTTCTGTAATTACGGTAGTCGCAGGAGTCGCGTAATGATAATGTCTGTTTACCAGTCTGCTGAGCCTCTACCAGTGAGTATGTTTAACGATCTGCTTTGTTCTTTTTTTTTTTACAGTTGTTTAGGCGACTTGGTGCGGAGGTGTTGCACATGCGTTCTAACCCTCTATAGCGCCACCGGAAGTCCATCAGTGGATATTTTTAAGGCAGATATAGTTACATTTTTGATTTGTACAGGTGTCAGAGTTTATGGGGAGAAGGCAGGAGAATGGGGTTAAGAGGGAGAGATATATCAGCCATAATGGCCTAATTCTACTCTGATCACTTATGGCCTTATGAATTTGTGCAAACAGGTTTGGATGTTTACAGGTTTCGCAGAATTAAGGTACAGTTCAGAAGATACAGCGGAGAGGATTACGACCTGAAACTCAAAGGCAGGAAGTATAGTGAATACAGTCAAGAGAAGTATTCAAAAACAAGTTGGGTAGGCACTCAAGGGAAAGTAACTTGCTGGGCTGAAGGGAAGACATGGAACTTACTTACTAAGATCGATTATTTTATAATAAATACTGAATTTAGTAAATGAATTGGAAATCTTTACTATTTATATCTAATAATTACCTTTTTATAAATTTTAGTTAGGGTAGGTATTGCCTACCTTGTCTACCTTGATGGCACATGCCTGGTATTGATCCTCGTAACACCACTGATTGGACAATTCTCCTTGGGTTTTCAATAGGAGCTGATATTTGTTTTAGATTGAATGGTGCATGCTGTAGTCAGAGCATTACTAAAATACTTATCTGGATCTTATTAATGTCAAAGTATTCCAAGAGCCACTTTACATCTGCCGATCACTTGACCTAAGGAGCCCTCATGCTGTCAAAGAGTAGGCTTTCCTGATCATTCACAGTGGTGTCAATGAGATGTTAAGTCATTGCCACCCATTTCAGCATTGCCTCCTGTTGTTTACTTTCTGGAATCAATGTTGAAATCTCATCCCAAATATTTACGGATATGTGGTTGGCTTACACTGTAAATGTAACTGTGTATTTAATTATAAATTAATGTTGGAAATATCAAATGAATGATCAAGGCCAAATGCAATTACCAAGGCTAAAAAATAAATTAGGTTTCCATAAGTAAAACGTAGTTATATTTTGCTTTCAATTGTGTATTCATAACTTCCGAAGTCAGTAAAAGGGCATTTGTTTAACTAAAATGCAGAACAATTTTTAAAGGGCGTGAAATCAGTGACAAATCCGGAAAAAATGTGCATTGACATGTGCTGTTTGTCAGGTTGGAGGCAGGTGACTAGTGGGGTGCCTCAGGGATCTGTGTTGGGTCCTTTGTTGTTTGTCATGTACATCAATGATCTGGATGAAGGGGTGGTAAATTGGATTAGTAAGTTTGCAGATGATACCAAGATAGGGGGTGTTGTGGATAATGAAGAGGATTTCCAGTCTACAGAGTGATTTAGGCCATTTGGAAAAATGGGCTGAAAGATGGCAGATGGAGTTTAATGCTGATAAATGTGAGGTGCTACACCTTGGCAGGACAAATCAAAACAGGACGTGCATGGTAAATGGTAGGGAATTGAAGAATACAGTTGAACAGAGGGATCTGGGAATAACCGTGCATAGTTCCTTGAAGGTGGAATCTCATATAGATAGGGTGGTAAAGAAAGCTTTTGGTATGCTAACCTTTATAAATCAGAGCATTGAGTATAGAAGCTGGGATGTAATGTTAAAATTGTACAAGGCATTGATGAGACCAAATCTGGAGTATGGTGTACAAATCGCCCAATTATAGGAAGGATGTCAACAAAATAGAGAGAGCACAGAGGAGATTTACTAGAATGTTGCCTGGGTTTCAACAACTAAGTTACAGAGATAGGTTGAATAAGTTAGGTCTTTATTCTCTGGAGCGCAGAAAGTTAAGGGGGGACTTGATATAGGTCTTTAAAATGATGAGAGGGATAGACAGAGTTGATGTGGACAAGCTTTTCCCTTTGAGAATAGGGAAGATTCAAACAAGAGGACATTACTTCAGAATTAAGGGACAGAAGTTTAGGGGTAACATGAGGGAGAACTTCTTTACTCAGAGCGTGGTAGTGGTGTGGAATGAGCTTCCAGTGGAAGTGGTGGAGGCAGGTCCGTTGGTATCATTTAAAAATAAATCGGATAGGCATATGGATGAGAAGGGAATGGAGGGTTATGGTATGAGTGCAGGCAGGTGGGACTAAGGGAAAAAAGTTGTTCGGCACGGACTTGTAGGGCCGAGATGGCCTGTTTCCGTGCTGTAATTGTTATATGGTTATATGGTTATATGATAAATTCCACAAGATAAACTGGACTGGAGGGAATCATAAAGTGAAAACCTGGTACCAGCATCATTGCTTTTCTTATTTATATCAATGACGAGTTACAGGACACAATTTCCAAATTTGCAGATAACACACAATTTTATTTTGGGGGGGGGGGGGGGGGGGGGGGAGAGTAAGTAATAAAAATATACTTCAAGGAGATAAAGAGAGGATGATGGAATGGGCAGCTAGATATCAGGTGAAATCTGGAGTTATATGTGCAGTTCATTGGAAATGTACGAGCTGGATCAAAATGTGGTCAAATTAACATATGACATCAGAGGCTTCAAATATAGAGCTATAGAATACAAGAGCAAAGGGATCATCATGATGGAGTGCAACACTAAATGAAACACTTTAAAAAGGGTACAGAGGAGAATTACTGAGCCAATGCAGTTATTTGTAGAATGATTGTTCATTATCCTTCTTGCCCTTGAATTTCAGGTCATAATCTCTGCATAAAATGTTGTTCACATCCATTCTCTCCATATCTACAGAACTGCAATGGGAATAGCTTCTCCTGATTTATCTTATCTAAGCCCATCTTGGTATCTATCAGTTCCCTTCATATTCTTGGCAGCATCATTTTGGACATATTTTCTTCCAACTTGATGAACCTTATTTAAGCATGAAAATTGTTGGGATATTATTGGCTCGACTTTCCCCCAGAATTTTATAATTCTGCAAATGTTACTTTGAATGCTACGTTTATGCATTGCTCATTGCTCATGTTATGGTATGTCAGTTTGTTATAAATGTCATTTCAAGCTGCAGGAGTGGTAAAATCTCATAATTTCATTTAATTTGCCATCAGAAAATAATTGCCTTTAATGAATGCAGAAATTACAATTTTGATAGGCCAATTGGATAATTAATTTGTCAATTTCTGCCGATAGTTGAATACCTCTAACCAGATTGTACTCAATGAAGCAGAGAAGTTGAATAGTGTAGTTAGTGATCTTTTCTCAGTATTTTTTTAATTTCTTATTTTTTGAACATGTTAAAAAATACAAACACAAATAAACTTGTAAGCAATAAAAAAAATAATTTACGGGGGCACATAGGATGGCACAGTGATGCAGTTGTTAGAGCACCTGCTTCACAGTGCCAGAGACACTTCTGTAAAAGGTGGGCTGAAGGGCCTATGCATGTTATGTATAAACATGACTATGACTCTCGATTCTGATTTAAAAAAATATATAATCTTCAAATAACATGAGCATCATTGCAGTAGATGCTACCTTATAATCTGTTATTCATTGTACAGTGGAAGATGTTGGAAAGGAATCAGAGAGAGATTGGAGGTTATGGGTTCAGAAAAGGGATCAGGAAAGGCAGTGTTGGTCAATCAAATAATTATGGCAGTATGTAGACAAAAAACCTTTGGCACAGGAAATCTGGAAAAAAACAGAATCCTGTGCTCAACTTGGAATATTTGGGTGTGGAGCAAGGATCATAGAAGCACCAACAGGTTGAGGAAACTTTTTTTATTCACAAGGTGGGGTTGGACGAATAGGCAGCAACACCTCTTCCCGATAACCATTAGTACAGGAGCATCTCAAGGCTGCGTGCTCAGTCACCTGCTCTCCTTGCTCTATACTCACCACTGTGTAGCCAGACACAGTGTGAACACCATCTTCAAGTTCGCTGACGACACCACCGTTGTTGGTCGAATTACAGATGATAATGAGTCAGTGTATAAAAGGGAGATCGATCGACTGACCAAATGATGCCAGCACAACAACCTGGCTCTCAATGTCAGTAAGATCAAGGAACTGATTGTGGACTTTGGAAAAGGAAGGATGAGGTCCCACATATTGGCGGGACGATGTGGAGAGAGTCCAAAGTTTAAAATTCTTGGGTATACATATCTCTGAAGATCTTTCCTGGACCCAGCACGCTGATACAATTATAAAGATAGCCCACCAACATCTCTACTTCCTGAGACACATAGAAACATAGAAACATAGAAATTAGGTGCAGGAGTAGGCCATTCGGCCCTTCGAGCCTGCACCGCCATTCAATATGATCATGGCTGATCATCCAACTCAGTATCCCGTACCTGCCTTCTCTCCATACCCCCTGATCCCCTTAGCCACAAGGGCCACATCTAACTCCCTCTTAAATATAGCCAATGAACTGGCCTCAATTACCCTCTGTGGCAGAGAGTTCCAGAGATTCACCACTCTCTGTGTGAAAAAACACAGAAAATTGCAGAGATTTGATATGTCAGAGAGTCAACTTGAATGCACAGGAGTGGAAGACTGTAAAAAGTGGTGAACACTGCCCAGTCTATTACAGATGTTCAATCATCGATTCAGAAATTTGTTATAGCATGGAAACAGCCCCTTCAGCCCACAGAGTTTGAACCAACTATCAAGCTTCCATTTACACTAACCCTGCACGAGTCCCATTTAATTCTCCCCACATTCCCAATTGATCGTCTCCAGGTTCTATCACCCATTTATAGACTCGGGTTAATGTACAGAGGCTAATTAACTTATTAGCCTGCACTTCTTGAGGATGTGGGAAGAACCTGAAGCATCTGGTTGAAACCCATGCTGTCACATGGAGAAATGCAAACTCGCCACTTGATCAATCAGGGTTGCTGATCAATCAGGGTCTGCTTCACAGTGAATCCTGATCACTGTGAAGCAGAGGCTCTGTCAGCAATGCTATTTGATTTCAACAGGGGTAATATTGTCTAAAATGACATGTTTTCCCTCCCTGATATCGCTTTACTTCTGTTGTGTAGAAGTAAAGCGATTTAGGGAATTAAAATATGTAGATTCAGTAGCAATCTACATATTTATGTATTTCATAATTGAAATGTATACTTCCGACATTCTAGGCAAGAAATAATACTGTTGACTGCCTTAAATGATTGAGCAGATTAATTTTGTCAGCTTGAATTGCTGTAGAAAAAAATTGCTGAAACAAAACTCCATTCAAATATTACTAAATAGGACCTGGTTACAGTCGAGGCATCAAGACATGATTAAAGTAAGTGATTGGGTTTAATTCTGTAGGGTGGCAATCCATACATTTTGATTCATAATACAGGGCACAAAACATTTTGGGGACACAAGGAACTGCAGATGCTGGAATCATGAGCAAAACAAAAAGTGCTGGAGGGACACATTGAGTCAGGCAGCATCCGATGAGGGAATAGACAAGTGACATTTATGGTCAGGACCCATCAGTCTGATGAAGAGGCTCGAACCCTAATGTCACCTGTTAATTTTCCTCCACAGATGCTGCTTGACTGCTGAGTTCCTCCAGCATTTTGTGGTTTACTTATGGATGGAATGGAGTGGAATACTTTATTGTCACATGTGACAAGGCACAGTGAAATTCTTTGCTTGCATACCCAAGGTTTGAAATTAGTGGCCATCTACTCCGCTGACAAAGTTACAAAGTATGCCGACTCCTCCTTTGTTGTCCCCCTTTCCCCCCCACCGCACAGCGGTTCCCCCTCGCCGGGACCAATTGCCCTTTTTTCTCCCCACTCACTCCCCCTCCCTCCCCATTGTTCATTGTTCTTCCCCCTCCCTCATGACGGTCCCCCCATGCCAGGTCGTCCATTGTTCTCCCCCTTCCCTCACAGCAGTCCCCCCACACCGTATCCTCCATTGTCCCTCCCCCTCCCTCACAGTGGTCCCCCCACATTCTCATCGACCACCGACCACGGGTTGACCCGCTGTTGCCCATCGCCACGAGGCTCCACTACCATCATCGAGGCTTCACCATCACCACCGTCGAGGCCGCACAAAGCATTTAGCAGTGTCCACATAATGTGTAATGGCAGAACCAGCAGTGAGGAAATGTTTATTCCCCCATTCCCTAATAATAAAGAAAACGCAGCTGCATGTGCAGCCTTTAAATGGAAAATAATTTTTGGACTACGATCCATCTATAATGAAGATGTCATCAGCATGAATGAGGACCATACAAGTCACCCCGCAGGCACACCAATGAAAGCAGCGTGATGTGCAATGTGGGATTTGCAGAAGGGAGACACTGCTATTGGTAATTTGGCAGAACCAACAAACTTTTGCCAAGCAGCACTCAGCAGTTCATTGCAAACTTTACTGCCAGATAAAAATGTAACAAGTGGTAGTTTGGATAATCCTGCCAAATATTTTCATTTTACAGGTACCACTTTACAGCCAGAGATTGATTCAAAGCAAAATTACTGAATTTGATCTAGAACGGTCATAGTTCTGTTATCTTCGAATTTAACCATCTAGGCCGTTAGACTATGAACAGAAATTTCTGAGAAGCTCAGGTCAATGTCTTGATATTGGAACAATGATAAAAGTCTGTTTCACCTAATTTTTTACAAACGTTCCTATTTCTTGAAGCATACTGGATAGTAAGTAGTATTGAGATTTCTGCCACTTTAAAATAGCGACATTCTCTCCGTAATAGGCCTTTCTCACGGGGCGACTTGACGCAAGATGTAACCAGAGTGAAGTGGTCGCGGTCTAGCACGATATCACACGATATAACGGAGGGGTAGATAAAGAGTTCCCACGGTACTCGGCATTTCCGTTATTTGTGCGAGTGACTTGTCCGTCTCCCGAGCTTTCCCATTAAATCTTGAATGAACATTGTGAACTATCAAGTGTAGTTAAATCATCACGTGACACAAATGATGTCACTTTTTTTTCCACACACTATAGATATCCTCCCTTGGTTGAATTGGCTCATTTGGAGACATGCCTGTACTAATGCCGTGACTTTACTGCAGGAAGATGCCACATTACTTAGGAGAGAGGGGGAGAGAGACAGAGAGAGAGGCATAGCGGCAGTGCGATGTACTTCGGGGTGACTGGCGGAAGAGAAAGAGCGCACATGACCTTGGTCTATCTGTGTGTGTGGGAGCGAAGAGAGACTAAGCAGAATACATCGGTCTTATTGTGTGTGGGGGGGGAGAAAAGAGAGAGTGGGGGGAGGGGGAGAAAGAGAGAGGTGGGGGAGGGGGAGAAAGAGAGAGGTGGGGGAGGGGGAGAAAGAGAGGTGGGATAGGGGGAGAAAGAGAAATGAGGGGAGACGTATATACACACACAAAGCAGAGTTTTACTGTGTATGTGGGAGACACAGATTGACTGAGCACAGTACCTCAGTCTTACTGTGTGTGGGAGAGGGGGAGATAGAGATGTACACTCACAGAGGCAGAGTCTCTCAGCCTGTGAGAGAGGGAGGGAGGGAGAGAGAGAGAGGCACACACAAGGTGGATGTGAGATCTCACCTGCCTGTTTCAGTGACAAACACCCGCCGCCAGTAAATGAAGACACCCCCATCTGTTTCCCCCTCCTCTCCCTCGACTCCCCCACCTTTCCCTCCCAACTCCAGTCCCGTCCCGACCCCCTGGGAAACTGAAGGGAGCAACAATTAACTGCTGCCTGCCCGCTGAGTTAAAGAGTTCCCACGGTAGTAAGACGATGTTAGTTGCGCCCAAGTTTAAATTTCCAACGTGTTTCAGAGTAAAGAGTCAGCTCAGAATCCTTGATAATCGAAAACTGTCTGAATCAGCAAGTTAGACACAAAATGCTGGAGTAACTCAGCGGGCCAAGCAGCATCTCTGGAGAAAAGGAATAGATTCCATTTTTGGTTGGGACCCTTCTTCGGGATGATTGTAGGGGGGAACTGGAAGCAAGAAAAGACCGGGACAAATCAGGGCCGACAGCAGATGACCTCAGCAGGGTATTTTGAAGAGGGGTCCCAACCCGAAATGTCACCTAACCCTTTCCTCCAGAGATGATGCCTGACCCACTGAGTCACTCCAGCACTTTATGTCTATATTTGGTTCCCTGATAGGCCAATTGTTGGCTAGGGATAGTGTGATCCCAAAAGGGAACCATCGTTGCAAACCTTGGACTGGTTAACCGACATTTACTGCATGGGGGGGGGGGGGGGGGGGGGGGCAGCAGGGGGGTGGGCGGGAGAGAGAGAGTGTAAGTTACCTAAAATTAAATAATTCAATGTTCATAGTGAACACGGACACAAAATGTTGGAGTAACTCAATGGGTCAGGCAACGTCTCTGGAGAAAATGAACAGGTGGCGTTTGTGTCTATCTTCGGTAAAAACCAGCATCCGCAGTTCCTTCCTGCACAATGGATCTCAGTGTCAAGTCTCTGACTCCTGTTGGCAGGCCATTCGGCCCACAGCCCGCCCAGCGATGACTAACCCATGTCACAGGGGGATGGTGTGAAGGCGGAGTTCGACATAGCTTGATTAATGTAACGGTTGGGGAATGGGCCATAATATGGCCAGGGAAACGCTGTTATTCGTGACGCCCCCTCCACCCTTTCCCAGCTGTTCTCAATCGCACCCCTGGCCACACAAAAATTTATACTTTAAGAAGGAATACACGGAACATTTAACCTCAGAACGCTTCTAACAGAGTGAGCCATGTGAGCACTGTGATCATTCTCCCTGTATTTGCATTTGACAAAACAGTCGGGAAAAAATGTTTAAAAGTGTTCATATACTTTTCCTGAGTAATTGGCCCTTACCTCTGCAAAACCAGTCTGATATTCATAGGTGAAATGTCACCAACAATAATTGATTCTATTATTAATTGACCAATAATTGACTCTATTATTGGAAAGATGCAATTCTGATCTAATATTATAAGTGCCTCTGTCTTTGGAAGCAACACCAGCAATTAATTAAATCTGTCTACATGCGGCACAGTGGTAGAGTTGCTGCCTCACAGCCCCAGAGACCGGGGTTCGATCCTGACCATGGGTGCACCGGTTTCCTCTCACACTCCAGAGATTACAGGTTTGTAAGTTAATCGGCTTCGGTAACATTGTAAAATTGTCCCTGGAGTGTATAAGAATAGGTGGTCGGGCGGACTCGGTGGACCGAAGGGCCTGTTTCCGCGCTATATCTCTAAAATCTGAGGTTAGGTGATGTCTAATCTGAGGTTAGGTAATGTCGGAACTGCAGATGCTGGTTAATACGCACAAAAGGACACAAAATGTTGGGGTAACTCAGCAGGTAAGTCAGATCTGGGAAGAAAAACATAAAAAGCTGGAGTAAGTCAGCGTGTCAGGCAGCATCTCTGGAGAAAAAGAATAGGTGGCGATTCGAATCGGAACCCTTCTTCAGACATCCTAATCGGAATTCAGTCTGAAGATGTGTCTTGTCCCGAAACATCACCCATTTTTCTCCAGAGATGCTGCTTGACTCGATGACTTACTCCAGCTTTTTGTGTCTGTCTTCGTTTTAAACCAGGATGTGCAGTTCACTCCTTTACACGGGTCTCTGGAGAACATTGATTGGTAGCGTTCCTGATCCTGCTGCGGAAAGGCATCGATCGCTGGTCGGCGAGGACTCGGAGCTGTATCTCTCAAAGAAGTACATGTGAAAAATTTCTCACGGACCATAAAAATGCGGGACCTTTCAGTAAAGTCCCTTTTAAAGATCATAGTTATTTTCTTGGATCTCATTAACATAACTCATGAATAAGTTGATGTCCATATGCCGATGCAAATCTTTATTTTTTAAATTCAATCCCACAGAAGACAATTTTTACTCACCTTCTGTCCCCTCTGTCCAGCTTCCGGGTTCACCGTTCACAGGAGTTCCCACGGTAACCGCAAGAGTTATTACGGATATCGCACTGGCCACTACGTTCATAAAATGTTGCAATGCTCAACCACAAGTGTACAAGTCGCTCTTGGAGAAATTCAAGCTTGCTTGAATTTTCTCCCGAGTCACCAAGTTACACGATTACCTGCCATTAGCGCCACGGTGGTCCACGAATGCCGTACTGTTATCGCACGAGGTTCCCACGATGTTAAACTCTGGTTACCTCTTGCGTCAAGTCGCCCCGTGAGAAAGGGGTTTTAAGCATCTCATCCCAGAATAGCCTCACCCACATTCCCTTGGCTTGGAATCAATTTTAGTCCGATTTCTGGGTGATTTACCATTTCATTTCAATTGCATAAGTGAATCTGTTGTTACTTCAAAGTGGAACACTCCTGTAAATGGATTTAGTTACAGCTCTGTTCGCAGCCTGTCAAGTGAGCCACTTAGAAATGAAATATTTAAAATGATAATGAGACCAAGCACCATTAGTGTTCATCAGTGACCGTGTCTGTTCATCAAATTATCTATGCTTTTAATAATGTAACACTATTTAGGATTAAACACTTAGTCTGACAATGTATGAGTGAATCACCTTGTGGAATGCTTTGTCTGTAATGTGCAATGTTTGATTTACTTCGGTATTTGTGCAACAAAAATGTACATATTCCAAAAACAAGGATTAACACATATGTGATAAAAAATAATTTTCTACACAACACCTGGCAGTTTGTGCACTATAGTAGCGCATCATTCCATATAATTGGCCCACATTGTTATTAATGTTCCAAATGAGATTTTGCCCCTTGCCTCATCTCTTCCAATCTGTACATCCTTCTGTTCAGTTTATCCTCACCTAACTGTGTATCTTCCCTGTCAATGTAATCTCCAGTTAGTCTTCTAGTCAACTAGTCTTCGCACTGTGACATCAATCTCACATTCCAAACACTCACCAAATTAAATCTCCTCAATCCTTTCCTGTGTTTATGAACAGCATTCAGCTTCATTACACAGCAGATTCACTTAAAAATGTAGATTTTGAAAAGAACACGAGTAATGTGATTAATGGTATATTGGAAATGCATTCATACAAGAAAATAAATCCTTCATTGTATTCCACATTACAGAAAGTAGGTTTAAGTGCAGTTTTATTATTCAAAATGATAAAGATTTGAGCAGTGACATTGTATTGTCCTTGCAGTCTGATGTCACTTGCCTTTTTGCACATATAAACTGTGCTGACAGTCTCCCATTAATAGAATGAATCCAATACTTTTTTTTATGCTTGCTCTTGATGTTCAGATTACTGACGCCGTAATTACCAGGTTGGAGCTTCCGACTGCCCTTCTGCCACAGGGGATGGTTCCAGTGACAGCACCACAATTGCTTAGATAAATTGGTTCCTTTAGAGAATTTCCTATTTAGCCCTTTGATCAGTAAAACATGATGTCCTGAAGCCTTGCTGCCAGCTTCTCAAGATCCAGCAGCAATCACCCAAGAGTAATTGGAAGAGTGCTGCTTTTCCATGCTCTGTTGCGTGCTGATTGCAACAGCGCTTATATTCATCTCAAGCCATGACCCATGATGCCTTTATATTCATTAGGGTGCAAAACGCAAACTTTTTCAAAGTCAGGCAATTGTTAAGGGAAAACAGTGGCTTTGCAGAAGTGTTCACAGTGGAAAAGAGCTAAGAATATGCCGTTTCAAATACTCTGGCAAAATCTAATAAAAATGGAGAACCTGGGAAAGTATGTCTTCTGTTATTTAGCCTAGATTTCTTAGCAGTGTTGTGCATCCACCTGTCAGTGTGCCTCTTCTTAATTTGTTAGGTTTATTTTCACATGCACTGTTGTGAAGATTGCATATTAGTGACTACCTTGAGAAATTGGCAATGTTGCATTGATATAATGGCTGCAATAGGTTCTGATATTAGAATATTTGGTCCTTCCATAAGCTAGGGTACTATCCAATTCACTTCTACTCCAATGCAAATATTGCACTTTGTCTATGGAACTGTTGCTTTACAATGCTGAGAATGATATTTTGCACTGTATCTTCTCCTTTGCTCTACCTGTTGTGCTTGAGTTTGACTTGATTGTACAGTACATATGTATAGTATTATCTGATCTGTGGATAGCATCCAAAACAAAGTGATTTGTTGTAGTTTGGTACATGTGAGAATAATAAACTTAAAAAGAAACCTAAATTGAGAGCATCAAGGGAAACGTGTCTGAGAATGCTAGACCCTCCCAGAGAAGTTCAAATATAAATCATGAGATAATTAGATCGGGTGGATGCACAGAGTCTCTAGCCCCGAGTAGGGCAATCGAGGTCCAGAGGATGTAGGTTTGAGGTGAAGGGGAAAAGATTTAATAGGAATCTTAGGGGTAACCTTTTCACACAAAGGGTGTGGTGGGTGTATGGAACAAGCTGCCAGATGAGGTAGTTGAGGCCAGGACTATCCCATCATTTAAGAAACTGTTAGACAGGTAGATGGATAGGATAGGTTTGGAGGGATATGGAACAAACACGGGCAGGTGGGACTAGTGTAGCTGGGACAAGTTGGCCGGTGAGGGCAAGTTGGGCCGAAGGGCCTGTTTCCACACTGTATCACTCCATGAGTCCTTGACTCTAAATTGGATGGGAATGCACAATGGATAATATTACATATTTGTTACTGATAACATGTCTGTTCAGATATTGATCTCCATAGTCTTCAATACAGCTGAAAAATCATCAAGGCAACAAAGATAACACCATCCAGGCAGCAGTTTGCAGACTGCCAATAATCATAAATTGTGATACAGAGAATGTTATGCAAGCTCAAAGGAAGACAGACAAACCCTAGGCTGGCAGTGAGAGTGAAAAATGTTCTGAAAGGCCAGAGAGATTGACACCAATATCTCAAAGAAATTAAACAGCAACAATCAGGGAAAATGTCAATAATCAACCAAGCATCTGGAAAATTTGCCTTCAAAGTTTTACATATGTTTTGCCAATTCTTACAAATATTCTAGGTTTTACCCAGTCCTTAACTTCCCCTTCCATCCCTTGCAAGTGTGGTGTCACTTATTACCTAAATGTGCTGACCAGCAATGTTAACCTCACATTAAATACTTCTTAATGTTTATGGTTAACACAATTAGGATTCCTTGCTAACTATCTCTTCCTGGATTGTGCCAAATAGAGATGCTTTTCTTCTCTGAAGGAATTTATTGATTCTTTGAAGATAGAGGGCAATGTTTTGCCTTTTTTTTTTAATACCTTCAGATTTGACTAAAATGGATATCAAATCAATGATAATCTGACCTCCCAATGATTTGTAGGCTGGCCATGTTCAGTGAGTTTAAAAATGTCTTTCCATTCTACTATTTTTTGATCCATTTCATAGATGGCACGGTATCTTACATACTGATAGGCAAAGAGGCCTCAATTTTAATTCAGTCCATCCCTATGGGTTTAGAGAGGATTGGGACAGGAGTCAACATGTCAACCCAGCATAAGCCATTTTCTTCCTGCTCCATTAAATCTTAGTATCAAGAAATTGGGTCACCGATGACACTGGCTTAAAAATGAGGCAGGAACCAATTAACATTGCAATGTCAAGGCATTATCATCTTTAAGCTTGGCTGCAATTGAGGGAAATGCGAATGGCCTCACAACTCATCTGAGGAAAAAAAGTTCTAAATCCATATTGTAAAAACTGAAGAATAGACAATAGACAGCACTGCCATTCAATGTGACCATGGCTGATCATTCCCAGTGAATAGTGGATAAAAATCTGACCTCTTCCTAAGCCTCACAATTAAGCTTTCGACTTCATCCCAAATCTGATCATTGTACTTAAACCTTCCCTAATCTCAGGTTCATCCTCCCCACCCAATCCCTTTTTCATCTTGACCTGCATTGTCCAGCAGCCCACCTCTTCCATCCCTTTTACAATCTTTTGCCTCTGCCTGCCACCGATCATAATTCTCTTCCTTGTCACTGATCTGTGCTCTCTTCATGCCTTCCTCTCCCTGACCGTCTATGGAGAGCCAGTTTTCAACTGGTTTTGCCATCTATTGTCAGTTATGGACTCCGAACACCAGCTTCTACCAATCCAATTCTGACCTTGACCTTTATCTCTATCCACCTTGCACTAACTCCTGAAATGATCTCCAGCATTTATCTCTTGCCTTTTACAACCCCCTCTCCCCAGCCTTCCCTCTATCCTAATTATAAGAATACTACTCTCTTTTTTCCAACCCTCACTTATGATTTGTTGAGAGCACATGGACTAAACTACAACCTTGTGATGATCCCTAGCCAATTCCTATTTACATTATCATCAGTGGTTATGTCGGTATCATTGATTCTCCTGTTGCCCAAACTGCTTGGATTATCCCAGCACAGACTCTGGGAGATTCCACAATAGCAATGGGCAGCTCACACTCTCATAGAAATTGAGGCAGAGAGTTCAGGAGAAATTTCTTTCTCAGAGAATAGTTAGTATGGAGAAGGGCAAATGATTTATTTAAGGGGATCTCAATGAGTAAACAGGATGAAAAGTATAGGAGTTTAAACGGCCTGTCCCACTGACATGTCCTTTCAGCGACTGTCTGCGACCTTCAAGCTCGAGGGCACACGCCTGGAAAACCTTGAGCTGGATCGACCGTCAGCGATTAAACCGCGAGTTGGATCGACCAACCGCACACACACACACACAAACAAACACATCGCAAAGGCAGGGGCCAGGGAAAGCGGGGGAGCGCTGTCTGAAATTCACACCCGCGATGAAATGGAAGGTAAAAGACGGCTGCACGGGAGGGGGGGGGGGGGGGGGGGGGGAGGGAAAGAAGGGGGGGGGGAAAGAAGGGGGGGGGGGAAAGAAGGGGGGGGGAAAGAAGGGGGGGGGAAAGAAGGGGGGGGGAAAGAAGGGGGGGGGGGAAGAAGGGGGGGGGGAAGAAGGGGGGGGGGGGGGAAAGAAGGAGTGGAGACACTTTTAAGAAGTCAGACAACATTTAATAAAGTTTAGCAGGCATTTTACATTACTGGTCAGTTTTCCTTGGTCCTGAAAGCTGCAATGAGCCAATTAAAATACCCGGTCAGCAAAGGACATCGCCTACGGCTGCCCTCAACTTCCCGTAACTACATATCGACCCCACTCCACTGCACTAAGAGTTCAAAAGAACCATGCCGACCAATTTTTACTCGCGGAAAATGTTTCAACATGCTGAAAATTTTTCCTCTAGCAAACTGAGGCCGTGAGTATGTGGGAACAGCCCTTGAGCATGAAGGAAAGTTCCAGTGACCTCATAGGACCTCCAAGGACCACGTGTCGACCATGCTGCGAGTTTGAGTCAAGGGCAAACTCTTGTAAACTCGCAGATTAGGTCACTGCAGTGGGACAGCCCCTTAAGAAACATTTAGATAGGAAGGTTTAGAGGCATATGGGCCAAATGCACTCAGGAGGAACTAATGCAAATGGGGCATGTAAATCAGTGTGGGCAAGTTGGGCGAAATGATCTGTTTTTACGCTGTATGACTCCATGACTGAGCAAAAACAAACTGAAAGAATAACTCAACAGGTCAAGAAGGGTCTGTGGAGGGAAAGGAATGGCTGACATCACAGGTTAAACCCTGCATTCCTGCCACAGATACCAGCTGACACTCTGAGTTTCTTCAGCAGTTTGTTTCTTTGCTCTGGATTCCAGCATCTGCAGACTCTTGTGTATCCAAAAGTAAAGAGTTAGATTAGTAGAGTTGGATAAAGCAAGGTGATAAGGTATGTGCAGTAAACTGTCACATGCAACCTATGCTGTTAATTCTAAACTATTTCATGCATCCATTGATATCAATAGGTAGGATTCTTGTCTCTGATTCATAAGGTTTTCAAATCAAGGTTCACTCCAAGAAGCTGAGTACAAAACCGTAGGCTGACACTTCAATTCAGGCGGAGCTCCTTGGTGGGTTTCCTATTGTTTGGATAATATGTTAAAATTATATGCCTGTTCTCATATAATTGTCGAAGATTCAAATGCATTAGTATTCTGGCCATTATTTATTCCACAATAGCTTTGACATGAAACAGAACTTCTAGTCATTATCATGGTGCTATTTGTGGGACCTTGCACAAAGTGCGTGATCATATTTCCTATAAGGCAACCTTAGGTAACCAATTTCCCTTCTGCCGATTCTTGTTACCACCCAGTGGGAGACCTCCATGTCAACATTGTGATGAGTGTTTCTTTATTCTGTAGACTGGCTTTGTTTCTCCTTCACAACGCTTCCCTCAACTCCAATAAAAATACACAGTGTGAAATGTTTTAACGTGTACAGCTGCACTTAATATAATTTCTATGATTACAAAAAACAAAAGTTGCATGAAAAGATATTCTCCCACTCTAATGTTCAGAAGCCATTCTAGCTATCTATTACTTCTCATTACATATCATTATGTATTTTATATAGGTTAGATTACTATTATGTGAGTGACTACGTGAAGACCCCGTCATGTACTCATGCGTGGCATATTGTCTATCGCATTGCGTGATAACTGGCAGGTTGAATGTGATTCTCCTGCCAGCAACAGACCTGAGGTAAGTTTTTTTTAAATACTTTCAGGTTTTAAAATCTTCTTGCAGGAACCTCTACTTAGAGGTCCTGCTAAAAGTCCGGGGCTAAGTCGGGACGGAGGGGAAACCCCAGTCTCGGACTTCAGGGAACCCCGGTCACAGGGAATCCCACCCACGGACCTAGGCGCTCGGAACCGGGGAATGCGGGTAGCGAGCGGCGGTAAATTCACCCTTGAGCCACTGGCAGAAAAACCAGCGGCTTCATATTGGTGGAGAACCTGCTCGGGAGACGGCAGCGGATTCACCCTCGAGCCACTGGCTGGGGAGCCAGTGGCTTCATATCGGTGCCGGAGACACCTGGACAGCTGCTCTGGAGACCGTGGAATAAGGGGAGCGACCCAAGAACCCGCTTCGTAGACCGAGGGATGCGAGGAGTGGATGGCAGGATGCACTGTGCCACTGGCAGTTAAACCGGTGGCTTCATATACCCCCCCTCTCCCCCCCCCCCCCCCCCACCGCCTTTGTAAATTGCGGCTATCCCTTTGAAAGGGACCGCGGGGATATCCTGGCTGCAGTTACTGCGGGGATACCCAGATTGGGGGGGTGGGGGGGGGGGGAAAGCCCCAGCTGGAGAACACCGTGATGAAGCCCTGTTATAAGGGATCGTGGAGAAAAAGCTGGGGGGAGAAATAACCCGCAATGGAGTGTTTCTACAAGGACCACAGAGGAACCCCACCTGAAACAAACCATGACCATGAGACCAGGCTCGGGAGGAGTGTTGCCCCGCAGCAGAAGGTTTTAAAAGGACATGCAGGTAAATTCCTTGCTCGAAGGTCGTTTTGTGCTATTTTGTGAGAATATGTTACAGCAATGGACGCCGGCGGGAGCAACTGTGATCGCATATCCCGCATGGAACGGTTGATGGATCAGAAGCTCTAATGTGACATGGAATATGTATATGGAATTAGTCACCAGGGGGTCCTGGGACGCCCATAGCAGCACCTTATTGAGGGCTGCATAATGCAACACCCTCGACAGAGGGGAGCATTAGGAGTCACTTCAGAGCTGACTCTGAAGACAGGGGTTTGGCTGAAGAAACCACAAGTGCAGGGGGTGCAGGAACAACACTACCAGCAGCAGGAGCTCGATGTGTGGCCGTCGGGTTCAGGAAGGCCACATCATCATGCAAGACCTCACATCTTCAATCGGCAGCACCCCTACACACCCACCAGCAAACCACGATGAACTGAAGCTGGTGAAAGCTTGAAGGCTGTACAACCAGGACAAAGTCTTTTTAGGCCAGAACGGCCTTCCTGGAAGATGTGCTAACCTCGTACGTGAGCTCCTCTACTTCCCAAGAGCAGACGAAAATCATGCACATATGTTTGAGGCAGCACCTGTTCAGATTGCATAAGTCCTCCCATTCGGATAAAGGTATGGAACCTCATCGATGATGTCTGCAGTCACGGATACAAGTTGGTAATATTAAACTGGTTTAAATATTTACACTGGTTTGGGATAACACTAGATTAGTTTATACTGCACACAGGTATGGTTGGAGTTGCCTTTCAAGACAAGGCTCACAAGAATGGGATGTGGACTGATCATTGTCAACAGCCTCAACCCGCATGTGCAATATAGACTTTTCTGAATAACTTCCATGTGATCATTTCTGCTCAGTGTTGAAGATATTTGAAATTCAACTGGAAGAGGCAACGATTCACTCAAAAACATTACAATGGGCTAACTCCAGTTTCCAGATTATTTACCAAATCACTACTATCAGTGCTTCGGATGCACAGAGCTAACAAATAAGTAGCATGGCCAATCTGGATGATATTGAACATACTGTATTTTTCTAAATTAGCCTTATCAGCCACATAGCTATGTGAGGAATTGGTTCTCATCTGTCCAGTTAAATTTAAATTAAGTTGATACCAACTGAAACTATTGATTTTTGGGATACAATCATCCATTTATTGGTCTAGGATCAGCTCTGAGACAAAAATTAGACCTCTGCTATTTTTAGCTGAAACAATCAAAGTCACAATGATGGACAGCTTTGCTCCACTAAAACCTCTCATCCGTTAATCTTCAGTCATTTCCAAACTGATACTATTGCCCAAAGATGGGTAATTTACTAATGCCATCTCTAGTTACGGAGGCAGATAGGGTTAGCACGAGTTATCAAGTGTTGGTATCAACTGCCAATGGACACCAGGTGCATTCTGGACATTAAAGAGTGTGTGGATATGCATATACGGCATGCACAAGTCCAAGGTGATACACTTTGGTGGTGGTATATGTTAATCACAAAGGTACAATCAAATCAAAGTATCCGGTGATAGTTTTACCAAACCACATTTAGCACTGGTGTATTATAATGCAAAACCAATGACAACACAGAATGAATGTGTGATCACAAAGTACTTAATGACAATGTGGATTGATAGAACACTTACTATTGAGTTGCTTGCATCCAGTTTCAATCAACAGTGAACGAAGCATACAGTGGCGAAGGGTGCATTCTCGCTACACTGGGAAGGAAAGTTATTTTATGTCTTCCTCCATTTAGCCTCAATAGACGGGTTTTGAGAAATTCAGCAAGATTCCCACTTCCAGGTTTTCATAGTGCCTGCCTGGGTTATACACCTATGGCTCCTGCTGAGGCGAAGAATGAACATTAAACCTTACATGGTTAATTCCGGATAAAAAGATGCTGGTTCAGTTGTGATGTTGAAACTATCCCCTGCATGATATAATCAATCATAGACTTACAGACTCTGAGAGATCGTTTCTGCGGCTTGGATTGTTAAACCATGAGCGTTAGAGTGCTCATTACAGATTGCAGGGATAGCACCAAATAGCAGCTATCTGCATAGGAGATGGGAAGCATTGTTTATGCTTCCTTACGTTTAACTCGGCACGGATGACTGACACATTAAAATTCAGTATTATGGGATTATAACATTAAGTTACTATTCCATTACTGTGCCTTAAGTACCTCCTAATCATTTGGCTGATGAGTACATAAACCACTCTCTCCGGTCTCACCCTTTGATATACAGAGAATAATAATAATAATAATAATAAATTTGATTTTTGGGCGCCTTTCAGACATCTCAAGGACACCTTACAAAGATTAACAGGAATAAAAAACATATAATCAGAATAAAATAAATAATAAAGACATCACAGAAACACAAATTAAAAACAGAATTCAGTCCAAAAACAAAAAATAAAAAACACAATGTTTCTGTGATATCAAGAATGAAGGTATCGTCAGCTTAAAACCTCCCAGGTTTAGGGACGCAGAGATATGGGTTGTTAACATTGTACTACGTCACTTCACCGATTGGCACCAGCAAAATCCCTGCCCATGGTCATACTGACATATTAGTGATTACACCATGGCACCGAGTACAGCGCTATGGGTCCAGTCATTGCAACACTGGATAGGATGATCATATCTGCGGGCTATAATAACATGTTTTGTTTATGATTAATCAAGCTGATTAGACTATGTCCACAAGACCAAACTAGAGTTGCATATCCCATGGAGCTTGGGTTGCGTGTGATCACGCATTTACACCAGTACGTCAATGTTCCTAACAGCTTTTTAGACTGACAGCAATATTATTAGTTACATAAAATCTTGTTAGAAGAAATCAGTACGAACCTTCTCCAGATGGTTATATGGGTCTGGCATATAAAGGAGTGTACATTGACATTGAGTCTCTCTCCACCAGGACCGCTATACCTCAGTAGCAGGGATGGACCACATCTTAGCGGTTGCAGGATGGTCAAACTATTGATCTGTCCAAATATTCAGAATAAACCTATTGCCAAATCAGGGGTATTTGCCAACTCTATGTTAGGTATAGTTCATACTTCCTCCAGGTTGAGGGAGGTTACTATTGCCACTATTATTCATTAATTGCATCAACATGTCTTTATCTACGTCATGTCTGGATGCATTCTTAATGTTCACTCATCATTGACCTACTGATGCAGTGTATGACACGTGGACTCGGTTCCACGGCATGAAATCACAGAGCTTTAAAATCTTCACGTAGTCACTCACGTGACTCCGAAGTAAAATAGTAAGATTAAACGAGAACTTACCAGTTTGAAGTTTGATCTTTATTTTATGAGGAGTAACGTTGAGGGATTACATGCCCTCCGCTCCCAGCCCTCTATCATAAAGTTCAACTGGTATTATGGTTCTCTTATCTTACTATGTTCAGTTCAATAACTGTTATCTGTAATTTCACACCGCTCTTTAAAGATTGCCAGGCATGTGTACTGGACGGGGTCTTCACATAATCCGTCAACGTTACTCCTCATAAAATAAAGATCAAACTTCAAACTGGTAAGTTCTCATTTAATCTTACTATTAATTATTTTTATCTATCATACCTTACATTATTCTTTACTGTTCTTGTGTACCTCTTATTACTTATTGCTAAACATTCTTACAATATTCTTACTGAGTTTAAAAAAAATGTTGTCTTCAAACAAAATGGTGAAAAAAGGACACAAAGTGCATGAATAACACCAGGCAGCTTCTCTGGAGAACATGGATAGGTGATATTTCGGGTCAGGACCCTTCTTCGGACTGAGAGGATGTAAAGTATTTTGGAGATCAAACAGATTTCTAAGCGGAGTGGAAGAGCTGATGCTGTGGGCAGTGGGAAGGTAATCACAAGTATAATTCTCACACCACAACAAAAAGAAAGACTACTTAAAGAAAAATACATTAGTGCAAAACACAAATAGAAAACAAGTCCAGTGCGAGTGGTGGTCCATAGAGTTCTTGTTATGAGGGATGAGGGTTATGCAGGTCAGTTCAGGAACCTGGAGGTTGTAGGAAGGTAGCTATTCCTGAACCTGGAGGTTGGTATCTGTACTCAATGTTAATAGCAGGAGGTACATATACCTTCCTCGTGATTACATCTACATGCTGGGCCCAGGATACGTCATTTGAGATGTTAACATCTAGGAATTTGATGATGGCGTGGGTAGGGTGATGTGGATCTTTGATAATTGATGCTGCCTTCTAGTCAGAGTCTCATGTGGGTAGTTTTAATGGTGGGGAGAGCAGTGTCCTTGACTGAATGAGCTGTGCGAATGCTGTCTGCAGATTTTACATTAATGTGCGTTGGAATTGCTATACCAAGCCATGATACAACTATCAGGATACCTTCTGCATTGTGCCTGCGGAGGTTTTTTTGCAGTACTCAACGAATGGTGAATGTCTTTATACCTCTTGGAAAGTAAAAGAGCGGGCCTTCTTCATGATTGCATCTACATGCTGGGCCCAGGATAGGTCATTTGAGATGTTAGTATACAGTAATTTGAAACTGCTAACGCTCTCCACATTGACCCACCAATGAAAGTTGACACATTATCAATATTTTAGCAAAACAGAGATATTCTGGTCCTTAAGCAATTCAGAATTGTGTGTATACATTGTGAAATGGAAAAAATCAAAGACTGGCTGCCTGATCCTGAATTGATTCTTGAAATCTTTTCCAGAGTTGTGTTGTGTTGCTGAGGATTGAGAAGTGATGGGATAGGTAAGTTATTTTGTTACGCTTATTTTCTTCATGTTTTAAAGTTTGTAAGTATGAAATAGTTACTTCAATTTTAATAGTTTTAAATATTTTTTAATGAAATAATTAAAAAAATTTAAAGTTAATGACAATGTTATCACCTTTGACTCAGTCCTGAGAAGGACCCCAAACTAAAATCTTGTCTGTTCATTCCCTTCACAGATTCTGTCTAACCTGCTGAGTTACTCCAGCACTTTGCTCAGAATTCCAGAATTTGTAGTTCCTTGTATCTCAAAGTCGTCATCCTCTCCTGCTTTACGACCTATTAAAAGCTATGAGGCATATCAAGGTTAGAGCTTCTTCACTGCACTGCTTGAGGCTTGGGCCATATCAGGACAATACCACTGCACTCCAGATTTGTAAGTCCTGAGGGACCCGCCATTTGTGTCTGAAGGGTAGTGAGTCCAAGTAGCGAGGCTGTCCTAGCATGACACAATCCTTGCTGATTATGTCAAAGACAATGTTTTTTTTACAAACTATGAGCAGCTTAAAAGAATGATCATTGTTTGGAACCTGAAGTGTTGAGATGTAATCTCAAAACTGAGACCTTTAATCACAGGTCAGTGCAGATTTGATAGATCAAAGGCTTATTTATGTGTGGTATGTCAATGATTCTTGGATGTTTGTACTAAATGTACAATGTAGTAGTGGCTTATTTTTTATATTCTATTTGAATCCTTTGACTTCAATTTATTTTGTTTTCTTTTTTGATTTTTTTTTAAATTTTATTGTGCATTTGCATATGTCTTTGCATGGTAAAATGAAATGAAATTTAAATGAACACATTTATTTTTAAATATCTTCTTGAAGTGCAGCATCAAGTGGCTTCAAATAGGTTTCTGTAAATTTAATGTTGGCAGCTGATTATGTTAATCCTGGCTAAATTGAAGCAGCTAGGACTTCAAAATGGGGTAAAGTTTCAGGGTTGCTGGGAGATTTGGACAATTTGGAATTGCTCTCTGCAGAGCTGGGACACGCTGCGAAGTGCCAAAGTTTATGGAGCTTAGATACAATTTGCAAGCAAAGAATGGGATATCAGAAAAACCCAGTCAATTAGGTGCAAAATGCATAGAATGGGTTGGATGGCTGTAAACCAGACATACACCTCGTAAATAATTGTAAATAATGTTGCAGAGTTTGACTTTGCCAAGTGTTGATTGGATGAGGTGTTGAGCCTTGTCTGGGTTTTTTGTAAATCAGGGTAAATGTTTCTTAGTTGACTTCCTTACAAAGTTTTGAATACAATGTATTGAGCTGTTGTATTATTGTATTACCTGTTATTTAATGGGGATAATTGATATCTGTAATTGGGTTATTAAGAGACCACCCTCATGTGGTTCGGTCCCTCGAGGTCCCGGGACATATAAAAGTCCGCAATCACGAGGCTCAGCGTCGATCAGCCGGTAGGCGGCGCGACTCTCGTCAGCAGCGGCCTCTGCAGCCCGTCTGCGTTTTTATTATTTTTTGTCTATGTTTCTATGTAGTTTTTGTTATTTTTTGTTGGGGTGTGTGTGTGGAGGGGGTGGGGGTGGGGTGGGAGGGAGGGGGTAACTTTTAAATCTCTCCCTGCACGGGAGACCCGACCTTTTCTGTCGGGTCTCCGTTGTCGTTGGGGCTGCAACGAGGAGCGGCCTCCAACAGGAGAAGACCGGGGACTCTGGTGCCGACGACTCACCTCACCGTCGCGGAGCTGGCCGAGTCCGGAGCGGGTGGAGCGGTGGTGGAGCGCTGCTGCTGCTGCGGCCCGACCTCCGGAGATTCGGAGGCTGCAACTGCGGGTCTGGCGGATGGCGGCACTGGGAGCCCGCGGGTCCCTGGAGGGAGACCGCTTTTCAGGGCTCCTGCAACGGCGACTTCTCCCGCCCGAGTTGCGGGGTTGAAGAGCTCCTGGAGCGGGGCCTGACATCACCGCCCCGCGCAGCTTGGAATGGCCGCAGGACTCTGCGAGCGCACGCCGGGGGCTCTAACACCAAGACCCGGTGTGCGACCTCGCACCACCCGGCGTGGCTTTAATGGCCGCGGGACAATCGCCATCGCCAGCCGGGGGCTTTGACTTTGACATCAGGGGGGGGTAGAGTGCAGTGGAGAGATAAGTTTTTTTGGCCTTCCATCACAGCGATGTGATGGATGTTTATGTAAATTATGTTGTGTCTTGGATCTATTTGTTTGTAATGTATGGCTGCAGAAACGGCATTTCGTTTGGACCTCAAGGGGTCCAAATGACAATTAAATTGAATCTTGAATCTTGAATCTTCTGGGAGAGTGCGTCGGACTGCGTGAACTTCTGGAGTGTCTCTGTCTGAGCGAGGCCTAGAGGGCTTGAACATGCAGACACGAGGAGCGAACCTGCGGTGGGATAGGTGCAGTAGTTGATCTGTTACGCGCTTTTGGTAAAATAAATTTAGTTGATTCAAGTGCTTGATTCAGTGTTTTTACTAAAACTAGACCGGGGGGAATGTTAGAAATGAGCAATTGGCATTTGGGGCTCATCCGGGATCTCAATAACCCCCCCAAACACAAGATTTTGATCAAGAGTGTTGAGCTGTTTCGATTGCGAGTGCAGAAATCAGGCCCACGGTGCGGTTTTTGCATTGATTTTGGGCACGTTGCGAGTCGGAGGGGATCAATCATTCGGGGGCTTCGGAAAGGGTCTAATCAAGATCATTAGAACAGTCTAGCAAGCACGGGGAGTGGTTAGCATGCCTTTGGGTTGGAGGCCCATAAAACGAGGCTGGGGTTAGAGGGCCTGGTGGGGTTGGGTTAAAGTCCCTTTCGTGGGTTCGAGGCCCAAAACTTTGGTCGTAGTTGGCAGACTGCAGCCGTTTCACAAGAGCCAAACGCGCTTCATCGGGCGAGGAGTGGCCCAGGGTTAGACTTGCTATCCAAATTGGTGGGGTATTGAAATACAGGTCTCGCCTTCGATTGAATCGTTACTGGGAGCATGTATTAAAAAGGTGCACTTCAAAAAACAGCATTGGTAATTCACAGATCAAAGCAGCTAGACGCTGGATCCTCGGTACTTAGGAGAGTGGTGTGTCTGTGTTTAGGTATCCGAGTCTCTCCCTGAAGTGACAGATGAAGAGCCTCGAGAAGGTACTGGGCTTGGATGGACAGAGTATAGATTATAGAGACAGTCCGTTCAAGAATTCAACTGGGCAAATTTAATTAATTCGAGAGCCCGCGTAGTAGAAAGATACGCACTAAAAATTAGTTCGAGTTTGAGTCTATATTTGCAAAGCCAAATTTTCAAATACTTGATTTCATATTGAAGTTCTGCCAGTAAGGTACATTTCGAATTCTTGTATATAGAACTTCAAAGTTGGTGCATGTCATTGATCGATTCCGAATAGCAGCTTATCAATAGTGAATAGTAACCCTCCGGTCGATTGTTGATTAGTATCTGATAGTGAAGAGTTCCTGAAAGATGGGAGCCTCCTTACTTGATGAAAAGTAATCCAAATAGCGAACGGTATCCCTAATTCTGTCGAACTTAGAGAGGAGGGATATAGGTCCCCCTATAGATGTTGAGTCTTAGCAGAGGGATAGTAAGATTTGGTGGAAAAGTAATAATTTAAGGAATAGTACCCCTCAGGAAAGAGTAATCTAGGAAGGGGAAAATCTTCGGTATCAGAGAGAGAGGTTCACTGCGTGGTAACAGCTTGATGCAGCGTCGAGATCAAGTGTTTGTGAATTGTGTGCTAATGCTTTAAACCATTTTAGAAACATAGAAACATAGAACATAGGTGCAGGAGAAGGCCATTCGGCCCTTCAAATCAGCATCGCCATTCATTGTGATCATGGCTGAGCGTCCCCCATCAATAAACGGAGCCTGCCATCTCCCCATATCCCTTGACTCCACTAGCCCAGAGCTCTATCCAACTCTCTCTTAGATCCATCCAGTGATTTGGCCTCCACTGCCCTCTGTGGCAGGGAATTACATAAATTCACAACTCTCTGGGTGAAAACGTTTTTTCTCATCTTAGTCTTAAATGACCTCTCCTTTATTCTAAGAGCTTGAACCCTGGTTCTGAACTCGCCCAACTTTGGGAACATTTTTCCTGCATCTAGCTTGTCCAGTCCTTTTATAATTGTACACGTTTCTATAAGAACTCCCCCTCATCCTTCTAAACTCCAGTGAATACAAGCCTATTCTTTTCATCTTTCCTCATATGACAGTCCCGCCATCCCAGGGATCAATCTCGTGAACCTACGCTGCACTGCCTCAATCGCAAGGATATCCTTCCTCAAATTAGGAGACCAAAACTGTACACAATACTCCAGATGTGGTCTCACCAGAGCCCTATACAACTGCAGAAGAACCTCTTTACTCCTATACTGAAATCCTCTTGTTATGAAGGTCAACATTCCATTAGCTTTCTTCACTGCCTGCTGTAGCTGTAAGCCAACTTTCAGTGACTGATGTTCAAGGACGCCCAGGTCTCGCTGCACCTCCCCCTTACCTAACCTAACCCCATTTGAGATAATAACCTGCCCCCTTGTTTTTGCCACCAAAGTGGATAACCTCACATTTATCTATATTATACTGCATCTGCATGCATCTGCCCACTCACACAGGTCACCCTGCAACCTCTAAAACATCCTCTTCACAGTTCGCACTGCCACCCAGCTGTGTGTCATCCGCAATCTTGCCAGTGTTGCTCCTAATTCCCTCTTCCAAATCATTAATATATATGGTAAACAGTTGCGGCTCCAACACCGAGCCTTGCGGCACTCCACTCGCCTGCCATTCTGAAAAGGACCCGTTCACTCCTACTCTTTGCTTCCAGTCTGCCAACCAATTTTCTATCCATGTCAACACCCTACCCTCCAATACCATGTGCTCTAATTTTAGTCACCAATCTCCCGTGCAGAACCTTATCACAGGTTTTCGAAAAGTCTAGATACAGTATATCCACTGGCACCCCTTCATCCATTTTACTTCTCACATTCTCAAAAAACTCCAGAAGATTAGTCAAGCATGATTTCCCTTTCATAAATTCATGTTAACTTGGACTAATCCTTTTGTAAGTTGTAAAGATCTAGCTTTCTGTATTGTCATTGGATCCAGATTTTGTAAATATTCTCTGTATGTAAATAAATTTAGAGTAATTAAAAGTTAAGATTTAGATCATGCAAGTCCGCAGACTTAACATGATCATCAGACTTAACATGATCATTAACAGGTCATTTGTGTTGCTGCTTGTGCGAGTGTTTACAGATTTAAAAACTTGAAGTGACAGTGTGTTTAAGTTAGATATTTGTATTTGTTTAAGATTATTTTGTAAGAATCTTAATCGGGGTGATTCGATCAGGGGTTGTACACCTTCGACCGCTGCATTGGCGGAGGAGTCATTCAGCTGATTGATTGCGCCACGAGGAAGATTAATTAGAGTGGGGTTTACTGGATGCTTATAGTTTATATTGGGGTGTGTTTTGGGTTATTGATAATCGGGGAATATTTTCATTCTTAATTATAGTTTTGTTGACGTGGTTTGAGTTTGTCTGTCTGTGCAAACTTAAAGTTAATTAAGTGAGAGTGCGATTGCTGCTTGAGAGACTGAGTGGGAGTTAAATCAGTTGATTGAAAGTTTGGAATTGAATGCAGTGATTGTGATTTAACTGATAAGAGTGTTGGGAGAGAGACTGAATAGGAGTGAGTGGTTTGAATAATTAAACAGGAGTGATTGAATAAGAGTGACAGGGACACAGTTGAAAGAAAGTGATTGCTAGAGTAAGTGTGAATCAGAATGATTGTAACCATTGTGTGAACGAGATTCCATTGACCCTGGAGTCCGAGAGGAGTAGTGATTGAAAGAGGCGTTAGTGTCTGGAACCTTGTTCTGACCATTGTTGCGAGAATGGGGAATGTTTCTGAGAAGGATCAATCAAACAGATTAGAAAGCCCGATAAGGATAATTTGCAGGGAGCTTCCAAATGAAGCGGATAGACTGAGAGGATTATCTGAGAAATTAAATGCAATCTTGAATGACCAACTTTGGCCATCGAGGGGAATAAAGTCTTTAATCGGGATAAAATATATAGAGACAATATTAAAAAAATATGGGAATAGTGAGGAATGAAATTAGTTAATATGGATGTGGAAGATATTCTTCACTATAAGAAAAATAAAAAAATAAAAATAGTTTTGCTGTCTGCCCTAAGAATGGCGACTTGTAAATTGGGAATAGGAGAAAATGATAGAACTGATCCTTCTCAGGACATTTCAGAGCGGGGACAGGAAGAATTAGCAAGCCAACAGCAGCAGCAGGAGAGAGTGTCACCTTTCGGAGGGGAGACTACTAAGATCACTCTTAAAGGGAAGGACTCGACGAAAATTAAATCGGATCAATTCGGTAAGAATGAAATAGGGTCTGCACATCTTGAAGGGAGAGATATTTATCACATGTCAGGGTGTGCAGAATTCCTGGAGTGGAGGATCTAGAGCCACAGTATTCCTCACAGAACTCTCATGTTCTCAATTCGGGGAAATCGTGAGCAGCCTGCGAGCGGGGCACACGGGAGGAGTCAGCGTTATCTTTGGATTCTCTGGAGACTTTGCGCACCACCCAAGGTTTCCGTGCGGTTCCCGGAGGTATTTGTCAGTCTCCCTACCTGCTTCCACTACCTGCAACCTCCGGCAACCACCTGCAACCTCTCTATATAACTGGGGATAGATCCCAACAGACCTGGAGTTTCAGAGAGTTGAATAAATCAATTCTGTATGTTTTAGCAAATCTGTGTTATTTCACTTAAGACTTTTGCCTTCCACCACAGTGAGGAGGTGCCTGGTGAACTCACTGTGGTGGATGTTAATTTGTGTTTATTGTGTGTTTTGTCATTTTTACTATATGTAGGAGTGCAAGGCAACAAAATTCGTTCAGACCGCAAGGTCTGAATGACAATAAAGGCTACTTGTTGTTACTTTTTTTTATATGAATGACATAACATTTCATGTCATTTTCAAGAAATGGATGCAATGTCAAAACACAAGATCCTTTGAGAAGGTCAGAAAAGTCAGAAAGCTCATGCAAAGGTTTAATCTATAAATAATATGCATACATGAATCACTCTTTCAAAAAATATAGCAGTATTAAGTACATATATTCATCTATTATACATGAAGCATGTGCACCTCAATAGTGGAGTTAAAAGTTAAATATATAGATCATGTGCGGTTTTGCAAATTCCAATATCTTTTTGTGTTATTTTCTGCATTGGTTGGATTTAAAGTAAGGCATGCACACACATTACAATTACAGTAGCATCCATTGGCATAACAGCTCTTGCAATTAAACATACATTTTGTAATCAATTAAATAATTATCTTATTCATATCATTATCAGAACATTTCAAAATAAAAGGGTGCAACCCTAATGTCACTGATGTCAATCTGTAGATGAATGGGGGAAAAAAAAAACCTATTAAACATAGAAGAGAATCCTAGCAATGTCCAGAGCAGAAGATGGCACCTGCCGTATATTGTTTTTACCATCTTTAATCTTGCATTGTTTAGTTTAGAGATAAAGCATGGAAGCAGGCCCTTTGGCCCACCAAGTCCACACCAACTTTTGATCACCCGTTCACACTAGTTCTATGCTATCTGACTTCATATACAGTCCCGACACACTAAGGACAACTAAGTTACAAACACACACGTCTTTGGAAGGTGGGAGGAAATCAGAGCATCTGGAGGAAACCTATGCAATCACAGGTAGAATCTGCAAACTGCACACAGACACCACCGAGGTCGGGATCAAACCCAGGTCTTTGGCATTGTGATGCTGCGCCACTGTGCTGCCCAATTCTTCATCTTACATCATGGTGAACATTCCATTGGTAGACACCTGTCTTTGTATGGCTTTCCTCTAAATGCATCCATATTTACTGGAAGCGAGAAAAATTGCATGACATTATATACACATGTAACATTGCTGCAAGCAATGTTAACTGTCGTACAAGCAGCCTGCTGTTTGTCAATAAATGCAATTAACTGCGTCTTGAGTCTCAATGTTGCCACCCAGTATTCCTGTTGCAGGCAAGAAGGGTATAATCTGTGTGTTTAAATTCCACCAAAGAGATACGAGCACAAAACTTTGATCATGTATTTGGAGTCCTGCACGATTGGAGGTGCTATCTTTCAAAAAAAGGCAGCAAACTAAATGCATACACACTCTCTCAGATGGATATAAATGACCTTATACATTATTTCAAATAAGGGGCTGCTGGTTATCCTTGATGCCCTGGTCAATGCCTTTTACCCCCTCCAGCATCACTATAATAAAGGGTATCTGTTTTGCACATTACTCCTTGCATGGGAAACAGCATCCTGCGTCTTGCACTCCAGCTGCCTTCACTCTGGAGAAGCTACAGAACAGAGCACAGCATGGTGGAAAGAGCATGCTAAATATGGATCCGAGCAATCCGATGACTAATAGATTAGATCTAGGCTCAACAGACAAGGAATTGCAAATGTTAGGAGCTTGCATAGAATACAAAGTGCTAGAGTAGTTCAGTGAGTTAGGCAGCATCTTAGGATTGAGGCATACAGAATGCTTACAAGGCTTGATAGGGTAGATGCAAGAGAATGTTTCTCCTGGTTCACAATCTCAAAATGTTCACATCATACAAAAGTATGTAAGGATTCGCCATGTTTAGGGCACCGACAAAGTTATGAAGAGTTCAAAGTAGTCTCAATTATCCCTCCTCATTCTCGCCGCACACACCCCCACCCGGAAGTGTCCCTCTTTGTTCTCAGCGGCTTCTCCACGCCGGGTCCCTCTTTGATCCCGGCGCCCTATCCTCCCACCTCCAGCCCCCACACACCAGGTCCCTCTTTCTTCTCTTGGCGATGTGTCCTCAACTGACCGCCGTCACTCATTCAGCCCATCCATCCTCCGGCATTCATGAGGGCCCATCCAACCTATGGCACCCATCATGGGCCCATCTTCAGCTGCCCGTCGCTGGGCCCTGAAGTTAAGGTTGAGTTGAAGTCAAGTTAAGCCTGAAGGGAGGTGAAATTCTTCTCTCAGAGAGCAGCAAATCATTGGGATTCTCTAACTTGGCAGGTTGTGGAAGGCACTATCATTTAATGGATTTAAAGTAGAGGTCAGTGAATTTCTGGATAAAAGACGAATCAAAGTATAGAGCACTAGGGCAAGAAAAATGGTGCTGAAGTAGAAGAACAGACACAATTTTGTTGGATGGCGAAGCAGGCTCAAGGGAGATAATGGCTTCCTTCTGCTTCTGGTTCTTATTTCATTTGTACTGTTTCTAGGGACCACTGCACTTTGGATAACTTTAGATGAAGTCATGAAAACAATACATACAACAGTCTGCATCTACTTCACCTAATCAAACCACAATGGAAACACTGGTCAGCTTTCAAAATTCTGGAAAGATATCTGAATGATTTGGCAGTGATTGTTTCCTTTGTATTTTTGATTTATTTATTATTACTGGCAGTTGCACGTTTTTTTTTTACTCGCAGCAAGCCAAATGAGGATTTTCCTATCAATGCCTTGTCGGAGCAACACAAAGACAGATAGAACCTGCTGCAGAGTTTCAGCTCAAAACCAACAGTTTCTAATGAAGGCTTGATCAGTACTAGAAGGTTGGAAGAAAAAAAAAATAGATAAGATAGGACCCAATAAGATAAAATCATTCAGTCCAAAAAACTTAAGAAATTGAAACCATATTCGAAATGTATGTCTTTTTATTGGGTTAGTCGTATATTTATTCAATCTCGTAATTGTAAAAGGTGACAAGGCCCCTAGAATAGAAGCCAATGATAGCCCTTGTATAGAATCACGATCAAGATTTATCCATCCTGGGCATTGGGTATCTTCTAAATCTTTTGTCCAAAACCTTAAATAACGAGCATTAACTGCCCAATAGTAGAATCTAAGATTCGGCAGTGGCAAACCACCATCTTTTTTTGATTTTTGTAAGTATTTTTTTTACATAGTCTGACATTTTTATTCTGCCATATATATGAAGAAATTTTGGAATCAATAAAATCAAAGAAAGATTTGGCAATAAAAATTGGTATCATCTGAAATAAATACATAAATTTAAGACAGACACACATTTTAATAGCATTGATTCAACCGATTAAAGATAAGGACATTGGTGACCATTTAGTAAACTGTTATTTGATATGGTCAATTAAAGGCATAAAATTGGCTTTAAATAAATCCTTGTGTTTCTTGGTAATCTTAATACCTAAATAAGTAAAACTTTCGGTAGTCAATCTAAGTGGAAACTGTCCATAATTCGAAACTAGATTAATGGAAAAAGCTTACTCTTACTAAGATTTAGTTTATAACCAGAGAAACAACTAAATTGATTAAGTAATGCTACTATTGCCGGAATAGATTTGTCAGGGTTAGAAATTAATAATAACAGATCATCTGCATAAAGAGATAGCTTATGTGTCTTATTCCCGCGGACAATACCAAAAATATTAGGGGATTCCCTAATAGCGGTGGCTAAAGGTTCCAAAGCAATATCAAATAATAAAGGACTTAAAGGATAGTCCTGTCTAGTGCCTCAAAAGAGTCTGAAAAAAGGGGATATCTGATTATTGGTAAGTACAGAAGCCTGAGGTATATGATATATCAGTTTGATCCAAGAAATGCATTTTGGACCAATCTTGAATTTTTCAAGTGTGTTGAATAAGTATTCCCCAACTATTCTATCAAATGCCTTCTCGGCATCAAGTGAAATGACACATTCTGGGGTTTTATTTGACGCTGTATATACAATATTCAATAATCTCCTAACGTTAAAGTATGAGTAACGATTTTTAATAAAACCTGTCCGATCTTCAAAAATAATTTGCGGTAAAGTATTTTCCATATAACCATATAACAATTACAGCACGGAAACAGGCCATCTCGGCCCTACAAGTCCTTGCCGAACAACTTTTTTCCCTTAGTCCCACCTGCCTGCACTCATACCATAACCCTCCATTCCCTTCTCATCCATAAGCCTATCCAATTTATTTTTAAATGATACCAATGAACCTGCCGACATCACTTCCACTGGAAGCTCATTCCACACCGCTACCACTCTCTGAGTAAAGAAGTCCACCCTCATGTTACCCCTAAACTTCTGTCCCTTAATTCTGAAGTCATGTCCTCTTGTTTGAATCTTCCCTATTCTCAAAGGGAAAAGCTTGTCCACATCAACACTGTCTATCCCTCTCATCATTTTAAAGACCTCTATCAAGTTCCCCCTTAACCTTCTGCGCTCCAGAGAATAAAGACCCAACCTACTCAACCCATCTCTGTAACTTAGTTGTTGAAACCCAGGCAACATTCTAGTAAATCTGCTCTGTACTCTCTCTATTTTGTTGACATCCTTCCTATAATTGGGCGACCAAAATTGTACACCATACTCCAGATTTGGTCTCACCAATGCCTTGTACAATTTTAACATTACATCCCAGCTTCTATACTCAATGCTCTGATTTATAAAGGCTAGCATACCAAAAGCTTTCTTTACCACCCTATCTATATGAGATTCCACCTTCAAGGAGCTATGCACGGTTATTCCCAGATCCCTCTGTTCAACTGTATTCTTCAATTCCCTACCATTTACCATATACGTCCTATTTTGATTTGTCCTGCCAAAGTGTAGCACCTCACATTTATCAGCATTAAACTCCATCTGCCATCTTTGAGCCCATTTTTCCATAGCTAATATTTTGGAAAGAATTTTGGAATCTACATTTAACAGTGATATAGGTCTATATGATGTCACTTCAGTAGGGTCTTTATCTTTTTTAAGAATTAAAGAAATAGATGCTTCATAAAAGTATTGTGGTAATCTATTCCTTAAAAAGGCTTCTTTAAAAACCTTGCATAGCCAGGGAGACAATAAATCTGAAAAATACTTTAAAAATTCTACTGTAAACCCATCTAAACCTGGAGCGTTACCAGAATTCATTGAAATAATTGCTTTCTGTATTTCGTCCTCCGTGATCGGTTCATCTAACAACAGAGACTCATTATGTGGTAAATTTGACAAGTTCAGTTTCTTTAAAAACTTATGCATTATATTGGAATCAGTAGGAAATTCTGATTGGTATAGGGAGGTATAAAATTCCTGAAAGGATTTATTAATTTTGTCATGGTCTACAGTTAGTGTACCATCCCATTTACTCACTTTTGTAATCTGACGTTTGGCCGACACCGCTTTCAACTGATTAGCGAGTAATTGACCAGATTTTTCGCCATGTATATAAAATTGACTTTTGGTTTTAAGTAGATGGTTCTCAATTGGTGATACTAATAACAAATCATATCTCAATTGAAGTTCAACTATATTCTTATAGAGCTCTAAACTAGGAGCTTTTTAATATTTTTAATCAATCTCTTTAATCTCGTCAGCCAATATACGTATTTCTTTTTGAGTTTGTTTTTTTAATCCCGCAGAGTATGAAATAATTTGTTCACAAATATATGCCTTAAAAGCATCCCAGACAACACCATTGGATATTTCTTCAGTAGAGTTTGTCAAGAAGGAGAAAGCAATCTGACCTTTGATACAATTAACAACATTTAAATCTTGAAGCAAAGTAGCATTAAATCGCCATTTTTAGCACTAAACTTGGAATCAGGTAGTTTGATTGATAGTTTTAATAGTGCGTGATCAGAATTAGCAATTGCAGCATACTCACATGCAGTGACTGATGAAGCTAGCCGAGAATCTATTATAAAGTAGTCAATCCTAGAATAACTATGATATGCATGAGAAAAAAAAAAAAATTATTTGTCATTTGGGTGTCAAAATCTCCAAACTTCTAACATTCCAGAGTCAAGTAAAAAAGAATTGATAAAACTAGCTGATTTATTTGGAAGCACATGATCAGATGTCGATCTGTCAATCAAAGGGTTCAAACAACAGTTGAAATCTCCACCCATCATTAAAAAGTGTTCATTTAAATTAGGAAAGGATGCAATTAACTTTTTAAAAAACTCAGGGTGATCAATATTTGGTGCACAAACATTTACCATAGCAACTTTTTGTTTATAAAGAACACCAGTAATCACCAAAAATTTACCACGTGGCTCTGAAATTGTTTCATAATGAACAAACGGAATTGAGGAGTCAATTAAAATAGAGACTCCTTTCACCATAGCCTGTGAATTTGAATGAAACTGCTGTCCTCTCCAAAACTTGAAAATTGTTGATTGTCATCTTGCCTTACATGAGTTTCCTGAACAAAAATAATCTGAGCATTTAGTCTACGAAGAACTTTAAAAAAATGCCTCCTCTTAATGGGATGGTTCAAGCCATTCACATTCGTTGAAAGGAAGTTAATAACTTTATCTATATTGTTTGTAAAAATCATGTGGGATGTAAAGGGTTAATTTCTTAAAGCCTACTTGTTCATGATACTGGAAGCAGAAACATCTAGGGCAGAGCCAGAAGTGACGATATTTCAAAACATTTTGTAGTTCAGATTCTGCACAAATGAAAAACTTTAAGTAGGAAACAAAATAAACCCCTCCCCCCCAACCCATGTAAAGCCCGAAACTGACCAATAGACAGTCAGTAAGCTACCTAATCCCTTTCCTACCCCCGTCTCTCCTAACAGCAGCTCCCAGCATTAAAAAAAAAGCATATTTGGCACTCAATAGCCAAAACGCGTTCAATGGTTTGGTTTTGAAATTTAAAAAAAGTACATGGTGCCAGTGAAGCTGAAGCAAGAGCTAGTTCATATTATTTATCCAAGGTCAAAATATGAAAAACAAGAACTGTGTTCACTTAGTTTGTCTAAAGACAGGGGGAAAACAAATTCCTTCAATTTTAAAAATAGAAAAACGAACAGAGAAATTCTTAAAAATTAATATATATAAAAGAAAAACAACTCGTCCAGTTAAATTCTTAATCATTACCAAACGATACTTAATCAGCAATCAATAACTCCCCTTCACCCTCGTAAGCCTCCAGAGAGCTGGAAGCATCATTAAAAAAATTGAATGTTACCATTAAAAAGTCGTATACGCAGTCTAGCTGGATAAATTATGGCTGGACGCAGCTTTTTCTTAAACAAATCAGACATTACATTATGGAAAGACTTTCTTCTTTCCAAAAGCTCATAACTATAATCAGGAACAAACCGAAACTTGCATCCTTCATATTCAACCACGCCCAACTTTTTTAATGCGCTGAGAATATTCTCCTTCATTTGCAAGAAGTGAAACCGAACAATCAAATGTCTCGGTTTATTTCCAGATTTCTTCACAATCCTGTGTGCATTATCCAAAAATTGAAGATTTTCATAGTGCTCAATGTTGAAAGTCTCCTTTATCATTTTAGAAGCATATTTTATAACATTATCTCCTTCTTGACCTTCCGGCACACCAACAATTCGCAAATTCAGTCGACAGCTTCTGTTTTCCAGATCCATATTTTTGATCTTCTATTGCTGGAGTGCTCGAGTACTTTCATTCATTCTCCGTTCCAGTTTTTTGTTATGGAAGAGGAAGGGATTAGTAGCTTTTCATGATTGGTTTTTGGATGGTTGTTTTATGTTTTTCGAACAACTCTTCAATAAATATTGACCTAATTCACACTTTTTTAGATAATTTCTAATTAGACATTTTTTGAAGGCTACTATACTCTTTTTTCCGCTACCACATCAAACCGAAATCTTGGAATTTTTTTACATTTGAACCCTTATCAGAAAGGATTAATAACGACTATTTACGAGTTGATTTTGAAATTACAAATAGATATATTTGATAAATTTAAGAATGACTGGGAAAAGAGAACTCCAAATCTCTTTATCTATAGAGAAATAGGAGAGGATTCTTCAATTAGTTAATACTTCCTCAATGTGTGCAAGACACGGTCTGATACAATTCAAGGTGGATCACAGAGTTCACATGTCAAAAGATAAGTTAACTCATTTTTATGGTCATATAAATCCTACCCGTGACAGATGTAACTCTGAAGTGGCCTCACTAACCCACATGTTTTGGTCCTGCCCACTTTTGGAAAGATATTTCTGTAATTTTAGGTATTGATTTACAACCTCATCCTAATACTGCAATTTTTGGGCTACCAATGTTAGATTATATTAATTTATCCCGTTCCGCCCATCAGCTGATTGCTTTTACCACATTAATCACCAGAAGATCTATTGTATTTAAATGGAAAGATTCTAACCCTCCGACCACACTCCATTGGTACTCTGAAACAATATAATGTTTAAATTTAGAAAAAAATCTGTGACATTGTTGAACCCTTGGTTAAATTTGATAAGACTTGGGGAACATTTATTCAACACTTTCACACAACATAAATGCCTCCCTCTCCAAACGTTATAAAAATTATTTGTGTTATACCTGTTATTAATGTATTCCTGATCCATATGTATCAATATCATTGTTATGTTTTTTTTTTTTATCATTATTCTTTTTGTTTTGTTTTTTGTTTTGTTTTTGTTTTTGGGGAAGAAACTAATAAAAAGATTTTAAAAGAAAGTTTCTAATGAAGGGAAGACCTAGCTTGCTGATATTTACTAAATCCAAACCCACCAGGTGGATTTGTCAGAACAACGTCGAAAAAGTATGCAGAGCTTTCTTAAACATTGTAACACCCACTATTTCCTTCCTGAGAATTCCTGCTCATAACTGCTTAAAGTGCAGAAGAGCATTTAGGATGGTACTGAGAACTTTGAGTCAAAGGTTCAGGAGCACACTCGTGCCCAGAGTAAAACAAAGATGTGGAATGTACCAAGTCACAATCTAACCACCTAGCTGACACATCAGGCACCACCTGCTCTATCTGTGGAAGAATCAGCAGATCCACAATCTGAGGTGAAATAAGTCGACTGAAAAGCCACGGTAATAAAGAGTGAAAGCGAATCATCCTCAATGCACCCTAGTTTACTCTCAAACATTTCCATCACGTTGAGGAAGAAGGGAATTAATGAACATACAAATCTCAAGATCCATGGTGCAATCAATGGCACCACCACCAATGGCACCACTGCAGGCTGCCATTGTGCACCTGGCTCACCTATGGGAGAAGAAAGTGATTCCTCCCCATAAAAGGGTGAGGGATTATGCACAGAAGGACCCTTTCCATCGATGTCAACCATTGCCATCATGTTTGTAATAGGAACAAAATGTCAACAGACCACAAGTGGGTGAGGTGATAGAACTTCCATTGCCATGGTTGATTACCTACTCCAGGTGCCAGAGCAGCTGAACAGTACAATAAGATATTGGCAGCAACCTGGTTGGTGACTGTGAGCTCCAAGGGAGAGAATAAAACACATTTTCAATTCTGGAAAAATAAGTAGGGAGGGTTCCTTGACAAGACAATGAAAATCTTGCTTGCAGCAGTGTCTCTGGCACATAGACTCAGACAACATGCAAAACATAAATTAGACAAAACTGGCTTTGGAGATAAAGTACTCAATTGTCAAAACAATATCCTGGAATTGTTTCCACAGACTAGACAATAGACAATACGTGCAGGAGTAGGCCATGTGGCCCTTCGAGCCAGCACTGCCATTCAATGTGATCATGGCAGATCATCCCAATCAGTACCCCGTTCCGGCCTTCTCCCCATATCCCCCGACTCCGCTATTTTTAAGAGCCCCATCCTGCTCTCTCTTGAAAGATCCAGATAACCTGCCTCCACTGCCCTCAGGGCAGAGAATTCCACAGACTCCCCACTCTCTGTGAGAAAAAGTGTTCCCTCATCTCCATTCCAAATGGCTTACCCCTTATTCGTAAACCGTAGCCGCTGGTTCAGGACTCCCCCAACATCGGGAACATGTTTCCTGCCTCTAGCGTGCCAAACCCTTAATAATCTTATATTTTTCAATGAGATATCCTCTCATCCTTCTAAATTCCAGAGTGTACAAGCCCAGCTGTGTAACGGGTATAGCTTGGACCCAATCAGGCAGGTATAATTGGTAATTAACCTTATTACAATACTGTAACACAGAGTCTTAACACAGGAATGGGTACACCGTACTCACACAGAGGCTCATGATTGAGCGAGGGTTTTGAAGAGGGGCAGGCAGGAGACGTAGTCGGGGTAGCGGAAAGTCCGGTAACGAGGAGATCCAACACACGATGCAAACAAACCAGCGAGGGACAGGCAAAAGGACAGTCGAAGCCAGGCAGGTAGTCAAGGAGCCGTTGCAGGGATACACCAAACAGCCCAGGAAGGAGAGAGGCAGACAGAAACCAGGAGGTCGGGGACAGAAGGCTGAGGTGCTATCCGGGAAGACGACAGGACGGAATGGTCAGGGGCAGGCAGGTTCGAATCCATGTATGCAGTCGGGAAATCGCTGGAGAGTCTTGCATGAATGCTGAGAAAAATCTGGCACTGTGTGAACGGTGAGGAGAGTCTATATACCAGGTTAATAGGTGATCAGAGGCAACTGAGTGCAACAGGTGAGGAGAGTTAGGCTGATGAGAGGGGTGTGGCAGGCAGGTGAGGAGAAGGAGGGACTGGTGGAAAAGTACTGGGTGGTGAAGTGGATGAGAATGAGGAGAGGGCAGACTGTGACAAGCTGCTCCATTCTCTCAGCATATGACAGTCCTGCCATCCCGGGGATTAACCTTGTAAACTAATGCTGCACTCCCTCAATGGCAAGACTGTCCCTCCTCAAATTGGGGGACCAAAACTGCACAAAAAACTCCAAGCGTGGTCTCACTATGACCCTGTATAATTGCAGAAGGACCTCTTGCTCCTATACTCAACTCCTCTTGTTACGAAGGCCAACATGCCATTTGTTTTCTTCACTGCCTGCTGTACCTGCATGCTTACTTTTATTGACTGATGTACAAAGACCCCAGATCCCGTTGTACTTCCCCTTTTCTCAACTTGACGCCATTTAGATAGTAATCTGCCTTCCTGTTTTTGCTACCAATGTGGATAACCTCACATTTATCCACATTAAACTTAATCTGCCATGCATCTGCCCACTCCCCCAATTTATCCAAGTTACCCTGCATTCTCATATTGTTCAATACAATACAATACAATGCAATGGTTTATTTGTCACATTGCACAAAAAGTGCAAGTGAAATGATATGTCAGCAGCGATACAATGATAAAGGGCACACACAAAACCACAATAAATTTTTAACATAAACATCCACCACAGCATTCATCACTGTGGTGGAAGGCACACAATTTGGCGAGTCCTCCTCCATTTCCCCCCGTGGTCGGGACCTCAACCCTCCGCAGCCGTTGCTGCGGGCGTCCAGATGGTAAAAGGACAAGGTACAGTCCAGGTAAGTCCAGTGTCGGCTCCTCCCCACCGGAGACCGCGGCTTTTTGTTGGTGTAGGCCGCAGGCCGGCGGCCGAAGATTTAAAGTTCCCTCCACGTCGCAGCCGTAAGCACCGCAGTCTGCAGGGCCGGCGGTCGAAGCTCCCCTCCAGGGGTGATGTAAGTCCATACCGGACCCGCGGTAGAAGTTGGCCGCGGGCCGGCGGTGGAAGCTTCTTCTTCCCCCCGGGTCCCCCACGAGGGATCCCGGGCTGTAGACGCCGCGCCAGCTGGAGCTGTGCAGACCGCGGCTTCAGGCTGCCGTCTGCTGCAGGCCAACGGAATGGAGCGTTCCCCTCCAGCGAGCCCCAGCTCCGTGCTGACAGTCCACGCTGCACCCGCCGCCGGAGCCCCGAGCCCCGGGCACGTCTCCGGGAAAGGCCGCGCCGATCCTCGCTGTTAGGCCACGGGGGAGGCGACCTGGAAAAAGTCACCTCTCCATGGAGGAGTCGACCGAAACGGTTTCCCCCACACCACCCCACACACAAAACACACTAAGAAACACTAAAAACAGACTTTAAGACATACTAAAAAAATTTAAAAAAGTTTGAAAAGACTAACACGCTGCTGACAGGGCAGCTGCCAGTGCAGCTTTGTGTCATCTGCAAATTTGCTAATGCTACTTTGAATCCCTTCATCCAAATCATTGATGTATATTGTGAATAGCTGCCGTCCCAGCACCGAACCTAGCGGTACCCCACTATTCACTGCCTGCCATTCTGAAAGGGACCCGTTAATCCCTACTCTTTGTTTCCTGTCTGCCAACCAATTTTCATCAAGCTGCTTTTCCATTTCCTCTATCAAAGTTGAGGACCTTTCATTGTTCTATTGTGTATTCCATTTGCTAAATGGTGAGATTGAAAATGTGTTTAGGTTCAGAGGGAGTTGGCTTTCCTTGTAGTAAATCACTGTAGGCTAATGTTCTGGTTCAGCAGACAATCAGCAAGAAAAACATTTTTGTTGCAAGACAATTTGAGTACAAGAATACATGCATTTATCTCCAATTATGTGGATTCATGCTGAACAGAATTGGAAGGAACGGGACGATCTTACTCTCGTAGCCGGCGGCAGGCCCCCTCGTCAGGGCGATCAAGCTCCTGCATCGGGGAGAATATCAGTTTCTTAGGATGGCAGGTTTGTCATGTCAGGGGAGATTAAGTTGACTGGGCATGTTGTTCTGAGGAAATAGCCTAAGGGCACTACTGTACTCTGCAGTACTGGGCAGGGGTTTTACTGATACCATCATTCAACTCAGTTGTGCTTCAACACTGTTGCAAGGCCCCTGTATAGGTCAGTAAAATTTAGACTGAACTTTACCATCAATTTTTTGTTCTGCCAACATAGCTCTCAATTGCCTTCATGTCAAAAAAGTCAGCGGGGTTAGAAATGTCCAAATTCTAGGTAGATAAACAATTTGTCATATCAGTTCTAAATTGACAAACACTTATCCTCAGACTGTGACCCTAAACTCTGGTCTCCCAATCTAGGGAGACATTGATCACCTCTTGTATTCTCAAACTCCAGAGAATATAGATCTATTCCGGTCAATTTTCCACATATAGTCACAGCGCTCACAACCCAGGACTGAAAGCCCGGGGCACTTTTTTTTTCTGTTCTGTCTGCTTTTGGGGCTCTTGTGCTTATTGCACAATTCACCCAGAATAATTCTTCCACAGAGTGTGCACGTTTCCTGGTATTTCTGAAATCTCCATTCATTTTACTCAGGATTTAGACTAAAATCAGCACCAATAATGAAAGAACTTGCATATAGCTCCCTCTGCAGCTCACCATCAATTACTGCCATATTCTTAAAATGTGAATCACTGACAAAATCTCAGGATTTCAGTTTTCAGACAGTGCTTGTCCAGTACGGCACCTTTTTGCTCGCAAACATATCTCTCAAACAGCAAAACAGATTGTGTTGGAGTATTGTTCTGTTAATAATGATTATCCATAATACTTCATTGAACTCTGTTTCCAGTCACTATATCTGATATGACCCTATCCCTTTTAGTACCACATCATGCTGGAAGGTGTCCTCACAATGAAAATGGAACACCTTCTCCACAACAACTTGGTGTCCAATTTTACCCACACTGTTTACATACTGAGTGGACCTCAATATCTTCTTCATTAAGCCCTGCAGATGAACTTTGCATCAACAACAAATAATTTGCTGGAGGAAACTCAGCATGTTGAGCAGCATCTGTGTGGAGAAAAATAATTTTTAACATTTCAGGTCCCTGTGAATCTGCATTTGCAATATATAATGAAGGTAAAGATCAAGTTACAATTTTGATGAATACGGTGCAAACCTCAGAAGCAAATCAACTGGCAGCAAAGATCCATATTGAAAAATATGAAAAATGGGAATTAAGCATGGTAGAAATGGCATACCTTAAAGCTGGATATTCTTATGATTAAAGCCAGGATGTTTAAGCACTAAAAACACTGAAATAGGCAGGCAAAAGGCATAATAAAATTACAAAAAAAGGCACAAAAAGGCATTTATTGACAAAAAAAGGCATAACGGCATTTATTTCCACCACCAAAATATGGTTTAAAATGATAATATAAAGGTATACTACATTAAATGACCAAAGTTGCCTGGTTGCACATAATTACTAGCATTTTTTTTCAAATTCTATACTCCAGGACTGTTTGGAGTCTGTTGACTGGGCAATGTTCAGGGACTCAGCAACAGACCTGAATGGATACATCACAGTCGCTACAGACTTCATAAAGAAATGTATGGAGGAATGCATCTCATCAAAAACCTTCCAAGTGTTTCCTAATCAGAAGCCTTGGATGAACCATGAGATCTGCATTCTTCTGGGCATTCAGGTCTGGAGATACAGAGGTCTACAAGAAGTCCAGATATGACCTTGGTAAGGCCATCAAAAAGGCCGAAAGGTACTTCTGCACCAAGCTGGAGGATGAGACAGATGTTCGGCAACTGTGGCGGGGCTTGAATGCCATCACTTCCTACAAGGCGAAATCAGGTGGCAGCTCAAATTTCAGTGAAGCATCATTCCCCGACGAGCTCAAAGCGTTATACGCATGCTTTGATAGGGAGAACACGGATGTGCCTTCCCGAGCCCCCATTTGCCCGATGGTATACCCGGGCGTGTTTTAAAAACCTGTGCAGACCACCTGGCTGGAGTTTTCACAGACATTTTCAACCTCTCACTTCTGAGGTCTGAGGTTCCCACCTGCTTTAAAAGGGCATCAATAATACCGGTCCCAAGAAGAGCTAGGTGACGTGCCTCAATGACTATCGACCAGTGGCACTAACGTCTGTGGTGATGAAGTGCTTTGAGAGGCTGATCATAGGGCAAATCAACTCATACCTCGACAAAAACCAGGACCCACTGCAGTTCGCTTACCGCCACAACGGATCAACGGTGGATACGATCTCACTGGCTCTCTGCTCTGGACCACTTAGACAACAAAAACTCATATGTCAGGCTGTTATTCATTGACTACAGCTCGGCATTTAATACCATCATCCCCTCCAAGCTGGTTACCAAGCTCTCAGAGCTGGGTCTCTGCGCATCCCTCTGCAATTGGATCCTCGACTTTCTCATTCACAGACCACAGTCTGTCCGTATTGGTGGAAATGTGTCATCCTCGATAACAATCAGCAGGGTAGCACCTCAAGGCTGCGTGCTCAGCCCCCTGCTGTACTCATTCTATATTCATGACTGCGGACATAGAGCGAACTCCATCATCACGTTCACTGATGACACCACTGTTGTGGGATGTATCACTGATGGGGACGAGTCAGAGTATAGAATTCAGATTGTCGGATTGACCAAATGGTGCCAGCACAAAACCTGGCTCTCAACACCAGCAAAACCAAGAAACTGATTGTGGACTTTGCAAGGGGTACGATGGGGGCCCACAGTCCCGTTTATATCAATGGGTCGATGGTGGAAAGGGTCAAGAACTTCAAATTCCTGGGCGTGCATACAGTGGCTTGCAAATGTATTCATACGCCTTGAACTTTTCCACATTTTGTCACGTTACAACCACAAACGTAAATGTATTTTATTGGGATTTTATGTGATAGACCAATACAAAGTGGCGCATAATTGTGAAGTGGAAGGAAAATTATATATGGTTTTCAAATTTTTTTACAAATAAAAAACTGAAAAATGTGGCGTGCAAAAGTATTCAGCCCCCTTTACTCTGATATCCCTAAATAAAATCCAGTGCAACCAATTGCCTTCAGAAGTCACCTAATTAGTAAATAGAGTCCACTTGTGTGTAATCTAATCTCAGTATAAATACAGCTTTCCTGTGAAGGACTCAGAGGTTTGTTAGAGAACATTAGTGAACAAACAGCATCATGAAGCCCAAGGAGCACACCAGACAGGTCAGGGATAAAGTTGTGGAGAAGTTTAAAGCAGGGTTAGATTATAAAAAAATATCCCAAGCTTTGAACATCTCATGGAGCACTGTTCAATCCATCATCCGAAAATGGAAAGAGTATGGCACAACTGCAAACCTACCAAGACATGGCCGTCCACCTAAACTGACAGGCCGGGCAAGGCGAGCATTGATTAGAGAAGCATGGTAACTCTGGAAGAGCTGCAGAGATCCACAGCTCATGTGGGAGAATCTGTCCACAGGACAACTATTAGTCGTGCACTCCACAAAACGGGCCTTTATGGAAGAGTGGCAAGAAGAAGTCCCGTTTGCAGTTTGCCACAAGCCATGTGGGGGACACAGCAAACATGTGGAGGAAGGTGCTTTGGTCAGATAAGACCAAAATTGAAGTTTTTGTCCTAAATGCAAAACGCTATGTGTGGCGGAAAACTAACACTGCACATCACCCTGAACACACCATCCCCACTGTGAAACATGGTGGTGGCAGCATCATGCTGTGGGGATGCTTTTCTTCAGCAGGGACAGGGAAGCTGGTCAGAGTTGATGGGAAGATGGATGGAGCCAAATACAGGGCAATCTTGAAGACAACCTGTTAGAGTCTGCAAAAGACTTGAGACTGGGGCGGAGGTTCACCTTCCAACAGGACAACGGCCCTAAACATACAGCCAGTGCTACAATGGAATGGTTTAGATCAAAGCATATTAATGTGTTAGAATGGCCCAGTCAAAGTCCAGACCTAAATCCAATTGAGAATCTCTGACAAGACTTGAAAATTGCTGTTCGCTGACGCTGAGTTTGAGCTATTTTGCAAAGAAGAATGGGCAAAACTTTCAGTCTCTAGATGTGCAAAGCTGGTAGAGACATACCCCAAAAGACTTGCAGCTGTAATTGCAGCGAAATGTGGTTCTACAAAGTATTGACTCAGGGGGGCTGAATACTTTTGCACGCCACACTTTTCAGTTTTTTATTTGTAAAAAAAATTGAAAACCATGTATCATTATCCTTCCACTTCACAATTATGCACCACTTTGTGTTGGTCTATCACATAAAATCCCAATAAAATACATTTACGTTTGTGGTTGTAACATGACAAAATGTGGAAAAGTTCAAGGGGTATGAAAACTTTTGCAAGCCACTGTATTTCCGAAGATCTCACCTGATCCCAGAACACTGATGCAAAGAAAGCACATCAGCACCTCTACTTCCTGAGAAGATTAGTCGGTATGCCAAGGAGGACTCTCTCGAACTTCTACAGGTGCACAGTAGAGAGCATGCTGACCGGTTGCATCGTGGCTTGGTTCAGCAACTTGAGCGTCCAGGAGCGGAAAAGGCTACAAAAAGTTGTAAAAACAGCATAGTCCTGACCTGACGGCTCTGACTTCCTTACCATCGATGGGGTCTATGGCAGTCGCTGCCTCAAAAAAGTTGCCAACATCATCAAGGACCCACACCATCCTGGCCTCACACTCATCTCTCCGCTGCCTTTAGGTAGAAGGTACAGAAGCCTGTAATCTGCAACATCCAAGTTCAGGAACAGCTTCTGCCCGACAACCATCAGACTATTAACACTTCAAACAGACTCTGAACTATAACAGCCTATTGCACTTTATCTGTTTATTTATGTGTGTATATATATATTCTATGGTATATGGACACACTGATCTGTTCTGTATTTATGCCTACAATATTCTGTTGTGCTGTAGCAAGCAAGAATTTCATTGTCCTATCTGGGACACATGACAATTAACTCTCTTGAATCTTGAATCTTGAATCTTGAATTAGTAGTCATGATTGAAGTCAGGAAACTGGTTCTGTTAAGCAGCAACTCCACTATTTATGCCACTAAGGCAAGAACTTGACAAAATATCCACCCAAAAATGCCACTCATAGGAGAAGTTGTTCATTGAAGCACTATCTGCCAAAATGTAATCACATTTCTTGGTTGATAAGGCTTTTTCAATGGCAATCCATTTTTTAACAAGCAAAAGAGACAGTGGAAGTAGGTAGATTTGGATGACAATGCTAGACGCTCAATAACCTGTTCAATAAGCTATGATTGAAGGAAGAATATTGGTGAAGGCATCAGCAATAACTTGTCTGCTCTTCTAACTAATGTCATGAGATCCTTTCCAAGAGCAAACCAGGTCTCAGTTTAATGTCTAAACTGAAAGACAGAATGTCTGACAGCACAGGAACCTGGAGTTATGAATGAGAAATCCATTTTAAAATCATGCTTATCAGCATAAGGGAAATTATATCTAAGTAATATAATTATTGTATTCCTAGCAGAATAATAAAATGGTACCATTTTTATTTGATGACTGTGTTTCTTAAATGCTTTACCCAGAAAGGAATTTGTCTACCCTGTTGTGGTTGAAAACAATTGCAGCGGTAGGAAGTTAATGATATGTTTAATAATTAAACTAATGTTCTGTGACAGTTGGTGCTGTGCATCAAACCCCACAGTCTGCGTTGCTTCAGTGGGAACTAAGGATTAAAAATTGCATAAATCAGTGCGAAGCAGCAATTCACATAAAAAACCTTAATGTGTGCAAAATTATTGCAACCTCACCAACACCATCCATTATGCCCATGTTTTCCCTGACAAAAATACTGTGTAATCTGCGTTGTTGCTTTTAAACCATATTTCCCTTCCTGACAGAAGCTTAGAATTTATGTTGAACGTGCCACAGAAGGTGCTAACTCGAGTTATAATTAATGCTCCCACTAGCTATTCATGTTATGCCTAATGGATATGTATTTAAGCATTCCTCTGACAACTAGTTAGATAAGAACTAATAGCAACAGAGCAAATGGATTTTGACAAAAAAGCATTTCAATAGACTGGAGATGTTACATCAATGCAATTTAACAATGTGCTTCTTTCAAAATGTTAAATTTGTAGAGCTTTCTGAGTATATATTTCAGATTCAGATTCAGATTCAATCTTTATTGTCATTGTGCAGTGTACAGTACAGAGACAACAAAATGCAGTTAGCATCTCCCCAGAAGAGCGAAGATAAATTTAAGCTGTCCTCAATGTAGCCACTACATATGATAAATAATCAGTCTTTACTCTTGGCACCTGACTTATGACCCAAGGTGGCTTGGTAGTCTGAGTTAATTAATGATATAACATTTTGGAAGAAATTTGTTTTTAACACTTCAGTCGTGCTACCACTGTAGGCATGATCAATTGACTATTGCCCTTTGGGAGCATCAGGGAATAAAATGTTTTGGCTCTTCTACCACTTTTCTTCCAAAATATAAAATAACTAGAAGTTAAAAACCTGTTCTGCCATGCAATAATCTTATGGTGACTTCAAGTCCACTTCGCTCTCTCTGATTCACTTGATCTACAACATGAATACCATTCACTACACAGCATCCTCAGCTCTCTGAGGAAGATGTTTGCTCAGGAAGATTTACAATATTCTATGTGTTGAAATTTATCCTTAACTTCTTTCACCTAAATGATCATTCTCTCACCCTTAGAAGTTTGTTATAAGTTAGGAATGATAGTTCCCAATTCTCGATTGTTTCAGCCATTGCAGTCTCTCTTTTAACTGTATTTTCTCCCTTTAAACTCCACAATGACAACATTAGAAGTTAAGATCGACAACTTCCTTTAACAATATATTCTGCATGGTATGATTGTACTTGTGTATTGATGCTTTACCTGGATAGCACACAAACCAAGGTTTTAAATAGTATCTCAGTACATGTGACAATAATAATCTAACACCAATACAAATACACTACTATCAATACCAATAATTGGAATTTGGCAGTGAACATTTTTTGGACATGCATAATATGTTGTTGGGTGGGTTGGTGGGGAAAATTGGCAGCTTGAAATGCCTGTGCATGAATCTGTCCTGGACGCAGTCGATATACTCTCTACTATACACTTGTAGAAATTTGATAGAGTATTCAGTGACATCAAAGTTCCTCAATCTTCTAGGAAAATAGAGCTTTCTTTGTACTGCATCAATGTGCTTGGCCCAGGCCATATGCTCAGAGATATGCACTCCCAGGAACTTGATGCAATTGACTTTCCAGGCAGCTGTCCTGTCAGTGATGGGTTCCCGACTATCCTTTTGTGAAGTTTACAATCAGCTCCTTAGTCTTACGAATATTGAGAGAGCAAGAAAATTGTTCTGGGAACATTCAATCAGATTCTCAATCGTCATCCTGTTGTCTGACTCATCGTTATGCTTTATTTGTCCAACAACGGTGTTCTGGCCTGTGAATTTCAAGATGGCTTTGGAGCTTTGGCTGGCTACAATGTCATGAGTTGAGAGACTGAGCACACAGCTTTGAGAAGCTCTTGTATCTATGGTTATTGAAGAGGAAGTGTTGTTTCCAGAACACAAAGTGTTGGAGTAACTTAATGAGTCAGGCAATATCATAGGAGGACATGGATAGGCAACATTTCAGGTCACAACCCTTCCTCAGACTTACTTTAATATAGGAGAGGAAGCTGGAAAAGTGGTGGGGCAATACAAATCCTGGCAAATTTGAACCATGTTAGCAAAATGACAGACCGATTTCCATATAATTGAACTAATTTTGTGAGAATAAAAGGACAAAGGCTGGAGAGGAGAAGGAGACAAAGGGGTAACAAAAGGGGAATAAAAATGAGACAAATGGAGAGAAAGAGACAACAGGGCATTGATAAGGAGAGAAAATGGTTGAAAGAGAAGTGAAACCATAAGCCACAGAGATGGATATAGGTAAAAGGAGACAGGAGGTGGGGGAGGGGATGGGATACTGGGATAACAGGTACGCACCAGGGTCATAAAAAAAAGTTTCCCTTCATCTCTTCATGTTCGTATTAAATCTTTCCCCCTCACCTTAATCTTATGTCCTCTGGTTCATGATTTCCCTACTCAGGGTAAAAGCCTCTGTACATTTACCCTATCTAATCCCCTAATGATCATACACCTCTATAAGATCACCTTTCATCCTCCTGTGCTCCAAGGAATAAAGTTATGCCCTGCTCAACTTCTCTCTTTATCTCAGGCCCTCAAGACCTGGCAAAATTGTTGTAAATCTTCTCGACACCTTTACTGGCTTAACAACACTTCTCAGAGCCCTACCAATCATAGAGGTATTGCTCCAAGTGCAAGAATTCAGTGGGCTAGGAAGCTCACATAAATGTATTACAGTCATCAAATTACAAATTAACCTGTTAAACCCCCATGTTTTTATTTACCCAGAGAAAATGTGCAAACTACACTCACAGTATCTGAGGTCAGGACTGAACCTGGCTTTCTCATGCTGTGAGAGAATGACTTGACTGGGTATGCTAATGTGACCACAGCTAATTTTCCACTGCAGTGGCAGAATTAATTCAGGAAATACCTCAATGCACGTAATATGTGCAAGACTGATTCCCTTCACTATACAATGTGTAGGATGACCAATTTTGAAAAAAAAAGGTAAAGTGGAACATTTGATATATTGGGCTTGGTTTTCTCCCGCACATGTGATGTTTTCACATTGGAAATGCACTGCTGCCACAAACTTCTCTGGAAGTTTGATCTGGGTGTGGATTTCAAAAGTAAGCATTTCATAGATTGTGTTCTGGTACAGTGGAATGGGGTGCTGTAGGTTGAGCAACAAGAAGAGTTTTGACCTCTCTGCTCATACCACATGACTGGTCTTGTAAATAGCTCATTCTAAGCATCCTCCCAGTCTAGTTTCAGTCAAAAATCACTGAGACAAGCCGCGGGTTCGATCCTCGTACCCGCCTGATCAAGCCCTCTTTAGCCACCCCAGAAGGTCACGCAGTCTTAAGCATTCTCCCAGAAGATCGACACAGGACCTCCTGGGAGCGGTCTTTTATAGGTCAACTTGAGGGGCTGAACCACATAGGGGTGGTCTCTATAGAGTCCAATAACAGATATCGATTAACACAGCATGTGATAGACATTTCCCTAACCCAATAATACAGTGACTAATACAATGTATTCAAACGGTGCTTCTGAGAGGAAGCAAACATAGCAACATTTACCCAGATATTCAAGAAACCCAGACAAAGCTCAATACTTAATCCATTCAACATCTGGCTAAGTAAAGCTTTGCAACATTATATACAATGTGTATGTCTGGTTTGCATTCATCCAATCCATTCCAAGCAATTTGCATCTAATTGTCAGGGTCTGCAGATGTTCCCATTCTCTTCCTGATGCTCTTATCTAGGCTCGAGATAAACTGGCACCATTCTGCAGCTTGTCCTATTTTGCGGAAGGCACATTTAAATTGACCAAATGGCCTAGCAGCCCAGAAGCCTTTGCTCAATTTTAGTGTCCTGGCCTCTCCAATTTGGCCAGAATTAACAGTCTGATATTTCAGCATCTATTCACAGATGACTGAGGACTATCTGAAAGAGGGAACTCATCATGAGGCTCAAGGTGAGTTGGATGGTTCCTCTGGCCTCTGTTCCTGTTGCTCCTGCCTCCAGCGATCTGCTGTCACTCCCAACACTGGCATGCTGCTGCATTAATTATCCTGTTCCCACCATTGCTGCATCTGGCTCTCTGCTCTCATGACTGACATACTCTGACAGGCTGCTGATAAGAAGCGCCTGCTGGGCCTTAGAGAGTGATTCTTCGCAAATCAGCAGTATTCTAAGCTGAAAGAGACTAAACTAACTTTATGTACTTCCTTTGGTGTTAAACCTTTTCCCTGAAGCGTCTTAGAGCAGAAAATAATATCATCTGTGCTGTACTTTGTATTGTTTATTCCTGAATCAACACACTTACTCACTTTGATTGTTAGATAGAAAATCTGATGTCAAAATGTATTCAACCAGAGCAGCACAGCGGCATAACTGGTAGAACCACGGTGTAGTTTGCACAGCAGTAGAGTTGCTCCCTTACAGCGCCAGGGTTTGATCCTGACTAAGTGTGCTATCTGTACAGAGTTTGTACGTTCAGACTGTGACCGCATGGGTTTTCTCCGGGTGCTCCGGTTTCCTGCCGCACTCCAAAGACATACAGGTTTTTAGGCTTGGATTCAGTCTGAAGAAGGGTCTCAACCCGACATAGTCACCCATTCCTTCACTCCAGAGATGCTGCCTGTCTCGCTGAGTTACTCCAGCATTTTGTGTCTACCTTTGATTTAAACCAGCATCTGGAGTACTTTCCTGCAGGTTTTTAGGCTAATTGGCTTCTGTAAAATTGTAATTTGTCATTAGTATGCATAAGATAGTATTAGTGTACAGGGTGATTGATGGTCGTTGTGGACTCAGTGGCCCGAAGGGCCTGTTTCCGAGCTGTATCTCTAAACTAAATTAAACTAAACTACGCAATAATGGATCTCAGAGATGTGGGTTCAATCCTGACCTCAGATGCTATTGTATGAAATTTGCATATTCTCTCTGTGACTGCATGCGTATCCTCAAGGTAGTCTAGTTTTGTCCCACATCCCAACATTGTTGGGGTGTGCAGGTTAATTAGCCACTAAATTTCCCACAGTGTGTGGATGAGTGGCAATGTTTAGGGGAGAGTTCAGACAAAGAGACAGTCAGTTGGGTCCCATGACCTTCCTGTGCTATTTGTAAAGTTCCTTCAGCTGTATTCTTTGTTTTTTCATGTCCTCTCTTCTGTAAAAGGAAAACATCATTGTGCGTGATAGAAGATTAGGTATTCACCTGATTTATGCAGTGCTTTCTTTGATAGTGTTCATATGGTGGATGGATCACATTACACAGGGATTGGTCAGGGATCTGCCAAGAATGGGTAAATGGGAAGGGGATGAGATGGATGTTACTGGACCATGAAATGTAAGGAGTGATGTGATTGAGGAAGCTCTACAAGATTGAATGAGAGGGAAGTACAAGATATGTTTGGTTAGGAAAATATATGATTTTTTTCTTCCAGGTAAAGTCATTGAGGATCTTATTACATTGATTCAGATTCAGATTAGTTTATTGTCATATACACCAGGTTGCCATGAAATTCCAAGTTCACATGTAGCTCACAGATTAGGTAGAATACATACAGTGATGATAGATACAGAAACTGTTATGTCCAAGCTTTCAAGGTTTGAAGGTTTGGAAATAGAATGGCCAGGGTGGTAGGCATCCTCGATGATACTTCCAACCATCCTGATGCAACGTGCAATGAAGATATATGGATGGATGGAAGTGATGAGCCTGTGTTGTGTTCACCATTCTCTGCTGGTTTTAAGAGAAGAGCAGTTTCCATACCAGGCCGAGATGCATCCTTGTAAAAATAATTTCTGTTGCACATCTGTGGAAGTTGACACCATGCTGTCTTCACACCATAGAAACATAGAAAATAGGTGCAGGAATAGGCCATTCGGCTCTTCGAGCCCATTCAATATGATCATGGCTGATCATCCAACTCAGTATCCTGTACCTGCCTTCTCTCTAGACCCCCTGATCCCTTTAGCCACAAGGGCCACATCTGACTCCCTCTTAAATATGGCCAATGAACTGGCCTCAACTACCTTCTGTGGCAGAGAGTTCCAGAGACTCACCACTCTCTGCGTGAAAAATGTTTTTCTCATCTCGGTCCTAAAGGATTTCCCCTTTATCCATAAACTGTGACCCCCTTGTCCTGGACTACCCCAACATCGGGAACAATCTTCCTGCATCTAGCCTGTCCATCCCCCTAAGAATTTTGTAAGTTTCTATAAGATCCCCCCTCAATTTTCTAAATTCTAGTGAGTACAAGCCGAGTCTATCCAGTCTGTCTTCATATGAAAGTCCTGACATCCCAGGAATCAGTCTCGTGAACCTTCTCTGTACTCCCTCTAAGGCAAGAATGTCTTGTGTACAGATTTGGAGACCAAAACTGTACACAATACTCCAGGTGTGGTCTCACCAATACCCTGTACAACTGCAGTAGAACCTCTCTGCTCCTATACTCAAATCCTTTTGCTATGAATGTTAACATACCATTCACTTTTTTCACTGCCTACTAAACCTGCATGCCTACTTTCAATGACTGCTGTACCATGACACCTAGGTCTCGTTGCTTCTCCCCTTTACCTAATCGGCCACTATTTAGATAATAGTCTACTTTCCTGTTTTTGTCACCAAAGTGGATAACCTCACATTTATCCACATTATACTGCATCTGCCATGCATTTGCCCACTCACCCAACCTATCCAAGTCACCTTGCAGCCTCCTAGCATCCTCCTCACAGCTAACACTGCCCCCCAGCTTCGTGTCATCCGCAAACTTGGAGATGTTGCATTCAATTCCCTCATCCAGATCATTAGTATATATTGTAAATAGCAGGGGTCCCAGCATTGAGCCTTGCGGAACCCCACAAGTCACTTCCTGCCATTCTGAAAAGGACCTGTTTACTCCTACTCTTTGTTTCCTGTTTGCTAGCCAGTTCTCTATCCACATCAATACTGAACCCCCAATACCATGTGCTTTAAGTTTGTATACTAATGTCTTATGTGTGGGACCTTGTCGAAAGCCTTCTGAAAGTCCAGATATAACACATCCACTGGTTCTCGCTGAAAGTCCAGATGTAACACATCCACTGGTTCTCCCATAATACAAGGTTTTCAGTGTCTTGCCTGTATTTATGTTTGCATTGTTGTTGATCCGGCTGACAACAGTGGCATCATCGGCAAACTTAAAAATCAAGTTGGCATTGAACTTAGCCACATGATTATGGGTGTACAGGGCATTGAGGGTGGATTGAGTACTCAATTCTGAGGGGCACCAATACTGAATCTAAGGGTGGATGAAATGTTATGATCAATTCCAATCAAATGTGGTATGTAGGTCAAGAAGTACAGTAGCCAGTGGCAGATCGAGGGCCCAAAGCCAAGGTCCAGAAGTTTAGGGATGGATTTATTCAGTATTACTGTATGGTGTTGCAGGCTGAGCACCAATTAACAAACAACATTCTGACATAGGCGTTCTTATGTCGAGGTGATCCAGAGCTGATTATAGAGTAAAATAGATGGTGTACTCCATAGACCTATTTTTCATGTATATAAATTGTAGAAGGTTGGGATTGTCTGGAACACTGGTACAGATGTGGGCCATTACCAGTCTTTCATATTATGGTCGATATTAGAGTTTTAGGGCCATGGTCATTGAAACATCCAGGACTGCCATGCTTCCTTGATTTGTTAATACTCACCGTGGTGCCAATAGTAATGGGTCTAATAAGGATTTGCAGTTTTTACATTTCTTGTATGAAGACTTTCAGCACTGGAACTAATAGATAATAAGGGGAAACAAATACAAGAGGACATTTTAACTGTTTTAAAATAAACTTCACATAAAACACCCTCACTTTCCAGCATAATCTTTATTTTTAACCTGGGACCTAGGAGTTTTTTTCCCAGAGGCAATTCGGACTGTATACACCTATCTCACCAGGGACTAACTCTACTGAACGTTTTTCCTTCCATTATTTATTATGTAAAAGAATATGTGTGTTATGATTGTGTTTATAATTTGTTTGGTTGTTTTGTTGTTTGTCTTTTGCACAAAAGTCCGCGAGCATTGCCACTTTCATTTCACTGCACAACTCGTATGTGTATGTGACAAATAAACTTGACTTGACGATTTGACTTGACACCCCTGTCCTTACTTATCCAAATCACACCTAAATCACACCTTTGACTTGCTGGTCCCTTGATGGGGTAGAGAACTGCCATTGTCCTTACTAATACTCACAGCATTCCCAGAGTTCTTCCCTCACTGATGGAACACATTCCATTCTAATTTCCACGTGTTTTCTCTCTTTAAATACTCCTGAAAGCATCCTAGAAACATAGAAACATTAAAAAAAAAAATAGGTGCAGGAGTAGGCCATTCGGCCATTCAAGACAGCACCGCTATTCAATATGATCATGGCTGATCATCCAAATCGGTATCCCATTCTTGGTTTCTCCCCACATCCCTTGATTCCGTTAGCCCAAAGAGAGATATATAACTCACTCTAATTATATTTAGTCATGTTCTCTTATCCTACTATGTAGATCAGCAACGCAAGAACTCAAACTCAAAATTAATTGCTCCAATTAAATCTACTTTTCCAGTTCTCACATTGACATGCTTTCTTGGTACAACAGCACCAACCCTGTCCTGAAGCTGCTGCCATGTTAATACAGGAATCACAATCCCTCAAAATCTGGTAATGTGCTTCTTATATAGTTTGCAGGAAGGATTGACAGGTTGTTCAAGGTTATGGTCTATCATTCCTTAAGAGAAGCCCACTTCCCTTAGACTTCCAGGCATCCATGGTTTAGACCCTACAACCAGCAATTTAATAAATCCATTAGATCTGATCATCTCCAGGTCACTTCAATTTTCCCCAACAGGACCTGAGTTCAGAGAATGTGTGTTGGGGAATTTGGAGGAGTGGAGGTCATCAGGTTGGAGACTAGTTCTTCGGTATGGAGTCAGCTGTTGGTCTCCTGGTCCAGGTCAGGACATACACAAAAAAAAGACAGAGCCCTAGAGAATGTCATTGAATAGAAAGACATTTGTGTCCAAGAAAGTGCCGATACAGTTCATAGAGTAAAAGAGCATGGAAACACCTCTTCAGCCTATCTGATCATTGCCAAACAAAATGCCACATCTAAACTAAATTAGGCAGCATAGGTTTCAGGTGAGAAGGGAAAGATGTCAAAAGGATCTAAAGTGTAACTTTTTTTACACCGAGAGAGATAGATATTTGGCGAGAGGAGGTGGTTAAAGCAGGTTGTTGAGGCAGGTAAAATGACAATATTTAAAAGACATTAGGACAGGTACATGAAAAAAAATGTGCTTGAAGGATATGGGGCAAATGTAGGCAAATGGAATTGGCGGAGATAGGTATATTTGTAGGAATCGATGAGTTGGACCAAGGGGCCTGTTTCCACCTTGAATAATTCAACGAATCTATGAATATATGATTATAATTAGTATTCCAAGCACTTGATGAAACATACTTTGCATACTAAATTATCTTGTGTTCTGACTCAAATTGATAGCCCGAGCAAAGAGATAGTCACACCATCTCAATCACTTTAAGGCTTACAAAAGTTGGAAAGTCATGCCTTTTTCTTTGTCCATTTGTCTTTACTGATAGCCCAGCAGCATTCTAATTTAATTTTCATTTTCTGAACTGAGAGGCTTTCTATTGGCTGTGGGATTCAGACAGAAGTTCAATCTATCAGTTTAGTAATCCCTGTCTCATGACCGTAGGGAGGGTCCAAGGCAATGTTAATGAAGCGGAAATCGACTTTGTCATGATTTCAACATTTTAGACAAAGACACAATAATAATTTTCAATAGAAAATTAGATATAAACTTGAAAAGGAAACATTTCTAGGCATAGTGTTTTATAGACATTGAGTCACGAAAACAGGCTCTTTGGCCCAACTCATCCATGCTAACTTATGTCCCATCAACCATACCCCATTTGCCTGAGTTTAACCCATATCCCTCTTAAAACGTTCTTATCAATGTATTTGTCCAAATGACTTTTAAATTAGTATTTATTGTTCGTGTCGTAACCACTTCCACTGGCAGCTTGTTCCATTTACTTATCATAAATCTAACAGAGAAAATGTTGCCTCTCACATCTTTAAACATGGTAAATCTTTCTCCTCACCTTTATCCTATGCCCTCTCATTCTTGCTTCTCCAATTCTTTGAAAAAGACTGTGTATTTACCCCATCTATGCCCCTCATTATTTTAGATACTTCTGCAAGATGATCTCTCAGTCTCCTATGCTCTAAGAAACAAAGTCCCAGCCTGCCCAACCTTTCCTTATAACTCCTTGACTCCTTGCAACATTCTAATAACTATTTTTTACAGTCTTTCCAGCTTATAATATAATCCCCCCCTTCCCCCTCCCACCAGGTCTGTGGTGTTCATTGCTTGTGAGGAATGAACAAACAAATGGGAATAATTGGCACAATCTCCAAAGGTGTAGCAATGTCTATCTCTAATGCATGGTCACTATATCTTAGAATATCTACCGCTTTATTTCCCAAGGTATCAGTGAAAACACAGAATTTGAAAATAAAAGGAATTCTACATTTGATGATCAATGCAAGCTCAGTCTTAGCTGTGTAAAAACATACAAACATATTAATTATATTGTTTTCTGTTGTGTGTGTGCACGTAGAGTTCACGTGAGTGTGTGTGTGTGTGGGAGAGAGAGAGAAAGAGAAAGAGAGAAAGAGAGAATAGAAATGTACAATTTTTTTTTTGTTTTTTTTTTTTTTTCTTTTTCAAAGACTTTATTCAACACATCAAATAATACAACAGATCAAGTCATACACAAAACGGACTTACATTATATCGTGTCATTATAGTACAACATTACAATCATTATTCACAATACTCTCAACCCCACGCGGTGACCAGCGCCCACGGAATACCTCCAAAGTCCCCGTGAACACCGCATGTTCCCTCTCCAGGGACACTCTCTCTCTCTCTCTCTCTCTCTCTCTCTCTCTCTCTCTCTCTCTCTCTCTCTCTCTCTCTCTCTCTCTCTCTCTCTCTCTCTCTCTCTCTCTCTCTCTCTCTCTCTCTCTCTCTCTCTCTCTCTCTCTCTCTCTCTCTCTCGTGTATAAAAATAATTACAATTTGGTTTGAATTGTGTGATTTATGCAACCTTACAAATGTGGTGATGTGCACTTAATCATACCAATTTATAACATGGGAATTGTTATGCAGAACTGCACAGAAATTTGGCTGCAGTCATAGTGCTAAGCCCAAATACTGTATATAGCACTGGCTTCTGAAACATGACATTTTTTAAGTCAATAGAAATTCATTTTGGAATTAGAGTTCAATATGCTGCTGCTACCAAACACATGCAAGTAATGTATGGCACAGAGGATGAATATCTACCCCAAAGCATTTCATTTATAACAATGCACCACTAATAAGTCTCACAGTTAGGCTCATAACACAATTGCTCCAAGGTTCTCTCTAATCAAATCGAGCTGACGAAGAAGCAACAAAGATTCCAATGACACACAAATTTAATTTTCCCTGCTGAAAAGAACGTCGCCTAGTTAATCCATCACCTATTTATTTTCCCTGTTTCGATATCAATTTTCTGCTATCAATTTCCATTGGTTATGGCAATATTCCCAAAAAAGATAGTGAGTTTCAGTTTATGCACATTTATATTTTATTTTGCCCAGTAACTGTTATATTTGTTATAACACATTGGTTATTGTTCATAACACAAAGCAGCTAATTTTAACCAAGCAGTTTAAATTTATTTATTTCCGTAATTAAACTATTTGCACAGGATGTGCAGGGTATATCTGATGGATAAATAATTGATAGAAAGTAGATTCCCTGAGTGCAGGATCATTATAAGTTTATGAGTCATACAAATCTCAATAAGAGAGGTCCATCTGCATTACTAATGTACAATCATGAATTTGAGATTATTAATACAATTTAAATTATCTCTGGTGGCATTTATATGCCATTCGACTGTAAACTACTGAAGGAATGGAGAGATGATACAAGCAGCAAGAGAATCAAAATATTATCAGTAGGTTTTACATATATGCAATGTACAATGTACTATGTGTTAGCACCAGAACAAAATGCCAAGTTTTAATAATCTAAAAGGTGAATAGTTCTTCGATTCATCTATACAACAGCAAATGCAATTGTTATTTGGCTCCTGCCCAGGCATGGTGTGTTGTGGAATAGGCTTTAAGGGCTTGCCCCTTGAGCATGCGACTGCATGCAGCAGGCGCGACCTAACGTGGTCGCTTGAGCCATACGGCCTCGCGGGGCCGGTCCCACTTCGATCACCGGAGCTGTTTGGAGTTGTGCGGAGCTGGTGCCGACATCGCGTGGGGCTCCGAAAAACTGACACTGTCCAAAAATTCCGCGCGGCAACGGCCTGCTGGCCCGCAGCCGCATTGAGACCGTACGCACCGCCTCGACGGGCGTGCGCAGCGTCTCAACGCCGTACGCAGCGTCTTGATGCCAGACGTCACACGCGAACTTCCCATGGGCTTCGCTCGAACTTCATGTCAACTCATAGGGGATTTCTGTGCGGCCCCCGCTTCCGGTTTGGTCGTGCTCACCGCATGCAGTCGCATGCTGGTGGGACAGGCCCTGTACGGGGATCACTCGACCTCCGCGCGGCCTCCGCTTCCGGTTTGGTTGCGCTTGCCGCATGCAATTGCATGCTCGTGGGACAGGCCCTTTACAGTACCAACAGTACACAGTGTTCTTTGATCCATGACCTCCCATTATTAAGGGCATGGGGATAGAGGTTGTGAGTGGGGACTGGCTTTAGGGTTGGGAGGTTTTTGCTTTGGAGAAACAAACACGGAGGAGGAGAAATTCATGGGGCTTGTGAAAGCATTGTAGTGGGGTAGGGTTATAGTGGGAGGGCCTGAGGGAGAGAGCTCATAGTAGTGAAGGGAACATGTGAGAAGAAGAGCTGGGAGGGGAGGTTAAAGAACCAAGGAGTGATTGCGGGCTTCTGCAGAAAAGTATGGACGCAGTACACAATCACACAAATGACAGAGTATCACATGGGGGAGGGATTGTGCAGAGAGAAGTGTGAGGCAGAATGGAGTTAAGTAATGGGAAGAACAAAGGAGGATCTGACGAGGGGGAACCACCTGAGGGGGGAGGGGGGTACAGTGGAGAACAAAGGAGGATACTTGTGACTTTATCGGCACCCTTTATGTGGTGACTCTCTGTATATCTTGGGAATGCACAACAAAGAATATGACTGTGACTTGTCACATGTGACAATAAAGTATTCATTCATTCATTCGGAATGAGGGGTAAAATTCCCTTCAAGCAGACTGGGATGAAGGGATATGCATGGGTCAGCTGGCAAAACAAACCAGTGCCTTTCAGAGAAATGACCAGAGAGGTTTGTGGATTCAGCAGTGTGGATGGTTGGTAATGGATAGTGATTATTAGACAAGAATGCTTCAGAACATTGTATTTACATATATGATTTATCCCTTGGACCCTCTAAAAAATCACTTAGAGAATGTTGAAGCCTTCAACTAATACTAAAAATTGCCCTAGCGCTATGGTTAATACCTGCCTCAGTGCTCTTTATAGATCCTATCGGCACAGTACAATTTTATATTTGATGCCACTTTTCAGAATTCTGTGCGCCGGCAATCTGTACATATGCATCAAATGCTTGGCAATCATGTAACCAATTAAAGGAAGTGCTCCAGAAGTGCACAACTCACACAAGTGCACTTGACCACGAGGATCTTTGAAAAGTTCCTTAGTTGTATTTATAATTCTACAGCAAATTCCTCTGACATCCAGGTCTCAGCATCAAAGCTGTACCATAAAGAGGAGCTGACAATCAGAAACATATTAAAGATGTTGATATATTTATATTGATTAAAATAAGAAAAAATATATATTCTTAATGTGCAAAGGACAATAGATTTATCTGGTGTAAATGCAATAAAATTTTAATTATAGTGAAGAATTGGAAACAAAGGGAAAATTTTAATTACATAAACAAGACGAGAGAAGGCTGCATCAAAACTGAGGCATGAAGCTAGTATTAAAGTGTTTTCATCCCCTCTCCTGTGGTTAACCAAGCAAAGGTGGTCCTCATGTGAAGACTATTCGGATTACAGATGTTTTCCCATAAGAGTCCATAAATCACTGCTAAAAAATCCAAGATGTTAAATGTTTGCTCTTACAAAATATATGTGGAGAGAAAGTTAAATAAATAAACAAAAAAAAGAGAGATAAACAACAGATGCTATCTATTTTTTTATACAATTCACATTTCTTGATGCTTGTGGCTGAGTATTTTTTTGTGTGATTCATCCATTTTGCTGTCACAATTCTTATTTCATGAGCATTCCATATTTTGCCCTCAAGATCACTGAAACAGGACCAGCAAGTTTAACTGCAAGTTGTAAACCTGAACAACCACTGTTATTTGTTGTGTTTGTATCTTTAAACACTTACCTATAACTTTTGTGTGCTTAAAAGTGTATGTCTCTATTCAAATTGAAGGCTGAAAGATGATAAGCATCTGCAGTTGCTTGTGTCCCCTAACACAGCTGGTTGCCACTTAAGTAAGGTTTTGTTAGTTTTCAAAGCAAATCTGTTAAGTGGTACCCTGTCACGAACTAGCAGTTGTGGCACACATCATTTCTGTTGAGTGAAAACATTCTTGTTGGAAAGCATCTTAACATGGGATTCCAGTGGAAATAGGGATTGGAGTTAAGAAAATTGTGATGGAATGGTTTTCTCGGAACTGAACTCTGCATTTGGACACAAAGCAATGTAAGAGAGGTCAGGTATGACCTCCAGCATGCTCCTTACGTCTGGTTTGCAACACGCAAGTGCAGAACTACAGAAGAAATTAACTGCAATGGTACACCTTACTCACTGATTCTACAGAACCATTAACAAAAGATGAGTAATGTTCTGGGCCATAAAAGGTGTGTTAGAACCAGTAACACCGTGTTAGGACCAAGAGCCACTGTGTTAGGTCCAAGAACCAAATCTGAACAAATTATTTTTGCAATCCTGTTAGCTATACACTTTTCATAAATGTAAATATTTGATTATCATCATGTGCTTTCATTAGGTGTTGCAATGAATTCCAAGTTTTCTATTTTCTTTATAGCCTCCAAAAAGATGAATAGCGGACCATTATTCAGAAACTTGTTTATATATACAGTCACACACAGACATGCCCAGCCACACACATAAATACATAGGTTTTTGAATTATGGTGAAGTTCTGAATTATTATATATATTATAAAATATATATTTTCCTCTTCTTTATCCATGAATCTTCTGGATATTGTTAAATGGAGTAATTCTCCACAGTTTTTAATTTTTATATTTTACGTTTGTTCCATCATTTGTGTTGCTACTTCTGTTTTTATTAATCATTGCTGAAAATCTTGCAGTCTGTGAATGACGTAATATTCATCCTGGTTTCTGAGCTGGGATTCCAAAAGAAATGTTCATCTGTACAGAAATTCAAAGAATGAAATACTGGCCTTAAGGTGCAATTTCAGAAGTGATTAGTTCTTCATTCTTCTCAATTCCACATTCTGCCTCACCCTGTTTCAATGCCCATTATATATTAAATGTCACCAGTGATAGTTTATTTGGTCTGAAAAGGGGAATGCAGCAAGTTTTTCTGTAAATGGTCATTATTCAGTGGTCCTCCTTGAAAACATACATATGTATTGTATGTGTCTGTGAGAAGGACTATCTTCCATTGTGGTGTGATGCTGAGTGAAGATCAAATACCTCAATGCAGGGGAGACTGAAGGACCATTCTTTGCCAAGTCACTGTTTTCCATCCAGCAGGTGGATTATGGATTGGCGGCAAGAAAATTAAAATAAATTAATTTATCAAATATGTAGCTACAGAAATATGGGTTCACATCTGCATCCCTATGTCTCCATTTCACCTCTAACTTTTGTTACTATCTACAATCATCTTCACATATCATTTGCCAGTTTTTGATGGAACCCTTCCCCTCGTCTCTCATTTCTCCTTATTTCTCCATCAGTCTGAAGAAGGGTCCAGAATTGAAACATTATCTGTCCATTTCCCTCCACATGTGCTGCCTGGCCTGTTGAATTTCTCCAGCTCTGCTATTTGCTCAACCAGCAACTGCAATCTCTGATAACTCCATTTGAGTGACCGTACTTGAGTTATCTGATCATACCAAAAATAATGCGTGCCATTACTGCTTCCTCTGGGCTTAGATATTTATCTTCCCCCACTTTTCTGTGTGAGAAGGAAAATATGCAGGCTTGATGATAGGGGTCAGAAACCAGTGCTGAAAAATTCCATTGGGCTTTAGGTTGGGGGATATATCAGAGAATCAATAGATTTGCAGCTTTTTGTAGGAGATGAATCTTGGGGCCTTCATTATTGGCATCCATGGGGGGCAGAGGAGGACCATGCCATATTAGGAGTGTCGGGTGAGATTTGGAGAGTTGAGAAGTCAAGAAAATGTCGAATTGTAGGGTAGATGTCAAGGGCAGAAGAGTAGGATTAATGTGGAAGAAAGTGTCAGGATCCTGAATGACAGGAGGCCCTCAGAAGAAAAGAAGATACATATATCTAACAGTGTGTAGGAAGGAACTGCAGATGCTGGTTTAAACCAAAGTTAGATACAAATAGCTGGAGTAAATCAGCAGGACGTCCCGCTGAGTTACTCTTTTGTGTCTTATATCTAACCATGGTGTCATAGAATCATAGAATAATACAGTGTAGAAACAGGTCCTTCGGCCCAACTCGCCCACGCTGGCCAACAATGTCCCAGTTACCCTAATCCCACTTGCCTGCGCTTGGTCCATAACCCTCCAAACCTGTCCTATGCATGTACCTGTACAGCTGTTTCTGAAATGATGGGATAGTCCCAGCCTCAACTACCTCCTCTGGCAGCTTGTTCTATACACCCACCACACTCTCTGTGAAAAAGTTACCTCTTGGATTCTTATTAAACCTTTTCCCCTTTACGTTGAACCAAGTCCTCGATGTCCATACTCTGGGTAAAAGACACAGTGCATCAACCTGATCTATTCAATAGACAATAGACAATAGACAATAGATGCAGGAGTAGGCCATTCGGCCCTTTAAGCCAGCTCCGCCATTCAATGTGATCATGGCTGATCATCCCTAATCAGTACCCCACTCCTGCCTTCTCCCCATATCCCCAGACTACGCTAACTTAAATAGTCCTATCTAGCTCTCTCTTGAAAGTATCCAGAGTACCGGCCTCCACTGCCCTCTGTGGCAGAGAATTCCACAGACTAACAAGCCCATGTGTGAAGAAGTGTTTCCTCATTTCCTCGTCTCGGTTCTAAATGGCTTACCCCTTATTCTTAAACTGTGGCCTCTGGTTCTGGACACACCCAAAACCTGGAACATGTTTCCTACCTCTAGCATGTCCAAACCCTGAATAATCTTATATGTTTCAATAAGTTCCCTTCTCTTCCTTCTAATGGTAGAGTATACAAGCCCAGCCATTCCATTCTCTCAGCATATGACAGTCCCGCTATCCTGGGAATTAACTTTGTAAACCTAGGCTGCACTCCCTGAATAGCAAGAATGTTCTTCCACAAATTAGGGGATCGAAACTGCACACTCCACTCCAGGTGTGGTCTCACTTGCGCCCTATTCAACTGCTTTGCTCTTTTGCTCCTATACTCAACTCCTCTTGTTATGAAGGCCAGCATGTCATTTGCTTTCTTCACTGCCTGCTGTACCTGCATGCTTCCTTTCATTGCCTGATGAACAAGGACCCCCAGATCCCATTGTACTTCACCTTTTCCCAACTTGACACCATTTAGATAATAATCTGCCTTCCTGTTTTTGCTACCAAAGTGGATAACCTCACATTTATCCACATTAAACTGCATCTGCCATACATCTGCCCACTCACCGAACCTGTCCAAGTCACCCTGCATTCTCATAGCATCCTCCTCACAGTTCACACTGCCACCCAGCTTTGTTTCATCTGCAAATTTGCTAATGTTACTTTGAATCCCTTCATCTAAATCATTGATGTATATTGAAAATAGCTGTGATCCCATCACCAAGCCTTGCGGTACCCCACTAGTCACTGCCTGCCATTCTGAAATTGACCCGTTAATCCCTACTCTTCATTTCCTGTCTGCCAACCAATTTTCTATCCATGTCAGCACTCTACCCAATACCATGTGCCCTAATTTTGCCCACTAATCTCCTATGTGGCACCTTATCAAATGCTTTCTGAAGGTCCAGGTACACTACATCCACTGGCTCTCCCCTGTCCATTTTCCTTGTTACAGCCTCAAAAATTTCCAGAAGATTAGTCAAGCATGATTTCCCCTTCGTAAATCCATGCTGACTTGGACCGATCCTGTTACTGCTATCCAAATGTGCCACTATTTCATCTTTTATAATTGACTCCAGCATCTTCCCCACTACCGGTCAGGCTAACTGGTGTATAATTCCCTGTTTTCTCTCTCCCGCCTTTCTTAAAAAGTGGGATAACATTAGCTACCCTCCAATCCATAGGAACTAATCCTGTATCTATAGAACATTGGAAAATTATCATCAATGTGTAAACAATTTCTAGAGTCACTTCCTATCCTGCGATGCAGACCCTCAGGCCCTGGGGATTTACCTGCCTTCAGTCACATCAGTCTACCCAACACCATTTCCTGCCTAATGTGGATTTCCTTCAGTTCCTCAGTTATCCCAGATCCTCTGGCCACCAGTTTATCTGGAAGATTGTGTAGATGGTTATGCATGCAACCATATATGTAACTATCTCATTAGCATATCGTCCCTCCCACATTCTATAGTATAACTGTAGTGTCTGCATGTTCCCTCCCTGTTAGGTTCCAGTACGTGTGTAGACCAGTTGTGGTTAGTACTGGAACGTGTGTTATTGGTGTTTGAATAAAGACTTAGTTAAAGGATTATGGACAACGTCTAGTTTCCTTTACATGGTGTCAGACCCTGTAAATCTGCGCCTCTGTTTATCGTTTTTTTTTAATTCATTTATCGTGTAAGTGTGTGCAAGGATGGCTTCGTCGTGTCGCAAGCCTTCCCCGTTAGTTTTTGATGCTGACATCGCGGAGCGATGGGAGACGTTTGTAATGGACTACAATCATTATGTGAACATCGCACACCACAATGACCCTCCTGCTCTCAGAGCATCCTTGTTGCTGAATCTCGCTGGTCCTGATGCCATGAGGAGGGCTAACTCGTTTGAATACCGTCCAGCAGTCATGGACGCGGCTGACCAGGTTGTTGAGCCTGCTGAATCTCCTAACGACCCTGCCTGTCTACTAAGAAAGTTTACGGAGATCTGTGACCTGCCTTCAAATCGAATCTTGGAGCGAACACGTTTGTTCTCCCGCAAGCAGCAGCCTGGGGAGCCGGTGGAATGTTTCATTGCTGACCTCCGCCACCTGTCGCAGCGCTGTCGTTTTGGTGAGTTACGTGACGAGCTCACGCGGGACATACTGGTTAATGGAATGCTTGATCAAAAGCTGCGAACTGATTTAATGCGGAAACCTGACCTAACGTTAAATGAAGCTGTGCATGCCTGCCGGTTGGCTGAGGTCGTTACTCCGATCAGTGGGGAGAGAGGTTCTGGGAACCGCACCATCGCTGTGGCTACTCTGTCCGTGCCACGAAGGGCACCTAGCAATTCCAGACCACAGTTTCGCCCCCAGTTTACCCCCCGCCCCCAGGGTGCCAGAAAGTGCCCTAATTGTGGATATGGTCACTTGCCACAGGCTGCTTGTCCTGCTATCGGAAAAGCCTGTAACTACTGCAGGAAGCTTAACCATTTCGCGTCCGTCTGCCGTTCCCGTGGGAACGTGGCTCAGCCACCTCGCCAGGTGCTCAACAATCTCCAAAGGATCGACGATGTCCTTGATTCTCAGTTTGAAGAGGATTCCGCCCTCGAGTCTGACTCCAGCATTTCGATGGGGGATGCTAGTGTTTACGCTCTGCTGCACAACCAGACTCGACTCCCCGATCCATCGGTGCTAGTCACTGTCAATAACAAGACCTTCACAGCGAAATTGGATACTGGTGCGAAGGTCTGTGTAATTTCAACAAAGCTCTTCCACAAGATAAGAAATAATGAGCAACTGTCTGCTGATCGCTCAGTGCTGCGAGCCTACGGTGGGGAGGAGCTGACTCCTGTGGGGAGGGTAACTTTCCACTGCAAGCTACAGAAGACATCTCGTGATCTATCGTTTTTTGTTTTGGACTGTGATTGTGTGCCTCTGCTGAGCAATCAGGCTTGCCAGGATCTGGGCCTGGTCGCATTTGACAGTACTGTCCATGAGGTGCGGGTAAAGTTAGACCCCGTGTCCGAATACCCGATCTTTTCGATGACAAGTTGGGGAAGTTACCTCTCGTCTACAAGATTGCCATTGACTCATCTGTCACCCCAGTGTGCCGTCCGTCTCATAGGGTTTCGTTCGCGATGAAGGACAAGGTCAAAGCTATGCTAGACAAAATGGTGACCCTGGGGGTCCTGGAAGCTGTCAGCGAGCCCACCAGCTGGGTGTCCACCATGGTCGCAACCATGAAGAAGGGCAAGAACGAGATTCGGGTCTGCATCAACCCGAAGGACTTGAATACTGCCATCAAGAGACCACACTACCCTATGCGGACTGTCGAGGATGTAGCTGCCCAGGTGGGCCAAGCCACCGTGTTTTCTGTTCTTGATGCCAGAAGCTCCTTCTGGCAGATTCCTCTGCACAGCAAGTCGTCCGACCTAACTACTTTCGCCACGCCTTTTGGGAGGTACAAGTTCCTCAGAATGCCTTTCGGGATTAGCTCCGCCAGTGAGGTTTTCCAGCGCTCCATGGAGCAATTGTTTGCCGGGCTCCCATGTGCCATCATTGTAGATGACATCCTTGTGTACGGCCGGGATGTCGAGGAGCATGACCGTAATCTCCGCCGGGTCCTCGACCGTGCTCGTCAGATAAACCTCAAGCTGAATCCCTCCAAGTGCCGGTTCTGGCTGTCTGAGGTCTCCTACGTCGGACACATTTTCACCTCTCAGGGTCTGAAGCCCGACCCTGCTAAGACTACGGCTATTTCAGAGTTTCCTGCCCCTGTTGATGTTGCAGGTCTGCAAAGGTTTCTCGGGATGGTGAACTATTTGGGCAAGTTTATCCCGCGCCTCAGTGAACTAAGTGCGCCGCTGCGCCTTCTGACCAAGAAGGACGTTGCCTAGTCTTGGAGCCCGCAGCACCAACTGTCTTTTGATGCTTTGAAAAATAAGCTGATTGACACTCCAGTACTGCGATTCTTCGACCTCAAGCTGCCGATTGTCGTGACCTGTGATGCTTCCCGTTTTGGCCTCGGTGCTGCCTGCATGCAGCTCTGCGAAGGTGATTCTCTGCTGCCTGTCTCGTTTGCCTCTCGCACCATGACTGACACGGAGCAGAGGTATGCTCAAATCGAGAAGGAGCTCCTGGCTGTGGTGTTTGCCTGTTCGAAGTTTCGGGATTTTCTTTACGGTGTGCGGTTCACAGTTGAAACGGACCACCAGCCGCTGGTTACCATACTTAATAAGCCCATTCATGCTGCCCCGGCCCGTTTGCAGCGGATGATGTTACAGCTGCAACGTTTTGAATTTGACATAGTGTACAAGAAGGGCACGGAAATGCATGTTGCTGATGCCCTGTCGCGGGCGCCTTTGTCCTCCTGTGTACAGCATCCATATGAACAATCTGATCTGCATGTCCTCAACGTGAATTTCGTCCCCTCGAAGCAGTTGCAGACACTGATTGAGCACACCGCTGCGGACTCTGACTTGCAGCAGCTGTCTGCTGTTATTCTGCGTGGTTGGCCCTGCAAGCCACACTCCCTGCCTGCTGCCGTGAGGCCGTTCTTCCTGGTTCGGGACGAGCTTGTACTTCGGGATGGTATTGTCATTAAGGGTCACAAAGTGGTTATTCCTGCCTCGTTATATGACGCCTACTATACTGCTGCACACTCCGGGCACCCGGGTGCAGACGCCACCGTTGCCCATGCCCAAGGGCAATACTATTGGCCTGCTATGGCCAAGTACATCAAGGCTCGGGTTGCTGCGTGTGCTGCATGCAACTCCACGGCCCCTCACCATCAACGACAGCCCCTGCTACAACAGCCGGCACCTGAAATGCCCTGGTCTTCACTGGCCGCCGATATCTTTGAGTGGCGTGGGAAGAATTATCTGGTACTTGTTGACTCATATTCATCTTGGTTTGATGTGGACCTTCTTCCCACCATCACCTCGGAGATGGTCATCAGTAAGCTGCGACGTCACTTTGCCACTTTTGGCTCACCAGTGAAGCTTCAAACTGACAACGGCCGGCAGTTTACTAGTGCTGAATTCGCTGCCTTTGCGACTAAGTGGAACTTTGCCCATTACACTAGCAGTCCGGAATTCCCTCAGAGCAACGGGCTGGCAGAACGTGCTGTGCGCAGTGCTAAGACTTTGTTGGAGCAGTCTCGTTTATCAAATTGTGATTTTTACCAAGGACTTTTGAATTTGCGTAATGTTTCTCGCGATGGGGTTTTGGGTTCTCCTGCCCAACGGCTCATGTCTCGCGTCCTCCGTCCTCCTATGCCTATTTCTCAACAATTGCTGACTCCTGTGGTTCGTTCCCCTGAGGCGGTCCACCGCCGCATCTCTCATCGCCATGAGATCCAGCGCCGGTCTCATGACAAGTCTTGTCGTCCTCTGCCTTCCCTCTCCGCGGGCCAGGTCGTTCGCATGCAGACTCCTACCGGTTTTTCCAAGCTTGCAACTGTTGTAGGGCTGGCTGACTCCCCTCGCTCCTATTTGGTGGATTACGAGGGCACTGTATATCGTCGCAGTCGCCAGCATTTGCGTGCTGTCCGTGAGCCTCCTCCACCGATCCCTTTCCCGTACACATCCACTCCTTTACCTGTCTCTCCCCCTCGGGCTATCCCATGTGCCCCTGCTGTCATTCCTGCGCCTACCCAACCTGCTCCTGTGAAACCTGATTTCGGCTCTCCTGTTCTTTCCCCACGGTCTTCTCCTGTCAGTTCTCTTTTTTCGTCCTCCCCTTCTAGTTCGTCTCTTGCCTCGCCGGTTTCTAGTCCCCGACCTGCTTTACTGCCTGTTCCGTCCCCCCGATCTTCGCTGCCTTTGCCTTTGGGAGAGGGGAGTGAGGGTGCTGTACGGACCCGCTCTGGCAGAGTTGTGCGGGCCCCTGATCGGTATGGTGATTATGCTTAGTTTGAGATGTTCACTGACCATTATTGTTATTATGTGCAGGTCTGTATAATTGCCTGCTGCTGCTGTTTATCTTACGGGAAGGGATGTAGATGGTTATGCATGCAACCATATATGTAACTACCTCATTAGCATATCGTCCCTCCCACATTCTATAGTATAACTGTAGTGTCTGCATGTTCCCTCCCTGTTAGGTTCCAGTACGTGTGTAGACCAGTTGTGGTTAGTACTGGAACGTGTTTTCGTCCTCCTTAGTGAAGACGGATCAAAAGTATCTGTTCAACTAATTAGCCATTTCCTTCTTCCCCATAATAAATGCACCTATTTCAGTCTTCAAGGGTCCAACTTTGGTCTTAACTATTTTTTTTCTCTTCACATACCTTAAGAAGCTTTTACTATCCTCCTTTATATTCTTGGCTATCTTACCTTCGTACCTCATCTTTTCTCCCCGTATTGCCTTTTTAGTTATCTTCTTTTGCTCTTTAAACATTACCCAATCCTCTTGTTTCCTGCTCATCTTTGCTATGTTGTAATTCTTCTCTTTTATTTTTATACTGTCCATGACGTCTCTTATAAGCCACGTTAACTGCCCTTAGAATCTTTCTTCCTCTTTGGAATAAACTAATCCTGCACCTTCTGTATTATTCCCAGAAATACCTGCCATTGTTGTTTCACTGTCATCCCTACTAGGGTATCTTTCCACAGGAGTTTCCAGACAACTTTGGCCAGCTCCTCCCTCGTGGATCTACAGTCCCCTTTATTCAACTGTAACACTAACATCTCTGATTTACCCTTCTCCCTCTCCAATTGACCATATTATGGTCACCACCTCCTAATGGTTCCTTATCTTCATGTTCCTTTAGCAAATCTGGTTCATTACATAACACTAAATCCAGAATTGCCTTCTCCGTGGTAGGCTCCAATACTAGCTGCTCTTAGAATCCATCACTGAGGCACTCCACAAACTCCCTTTCTTGGGGTCCAGTACCAATCTGATTTTCCCAATCTACCTGCATGTTGAAATTTCCCATAACAACCATAGCATTACATTTACTACATGCCAATTTTAACTCCTGATTCAACTTGCGCCCTATATCCAGGCTACTGTTTGGGGGCCTGTAGATTAGTCCCATTAGGATATTTTTACCCTTACAATTCCTTAGTTCTATCCATACTGACTCCACATCTCCTGTTTCAATGTCACCCCTTGCAAGGGAGTGAATATCATTCCTCACCATCAGAGCTACCCCACCCCCTCTGCCCACCTGTCTGCCTTTTCGATAGGAGGTATACCCTTGAATATTCAGTTCCCATCCCTGGCCCTCTTACTTTGTAATTCCCACAATATCATACTTGCCAATTTCTAACTGAGCCTCAAGCTCGTCTACTTTATTTCTTATATTTTGTGCATTCATATACAATACTTTGACCTTGGTATTAACCTCACCTTTCGCACCGCTCGCAAATGGCCCTGACCTCACTCTCTTATCCCTTCTCAAACTTTCATTCCCATTAATTTGGGAGTCCTTTGAACCTTTTCCTGTACTCACTTCCCCTTCAACTCCATCGTTATACTCCCAATTTGTCAATTCCTCTCATGATTTTCTATTCCTTATAAGATCTCCCCTCATCCTCCTATGCTCCATGGAATAGAGACCCAACCGACTCAACCTCTCCCTATTGCACACACTCTCTAGTCGAAGGGGAAATCATGCTTGACTAATCTTCTGGAATTTTTTGAGGATGTATGTATGAAAATGGACAAGGGAGAGCCAGTGGATGTAATATACCTGGACTTCCAGAAAGCATTTGATAAGGTCCCACATTGGAGATTAGTTGGCAAAATTAGGGCACATTGTATTGTAGGTAGAGTGCTGACATGTATAGAAAATTGGTTGTCAGATAGGAAACAAAGAGTAGGGATTAACGGGTTCCTTTCATAATGGCAGGCAGTGACTAGTGGGATAATGCAAGGCTCAGTGCTGGGACCGCAGCTATTTACAATATACATCAATGATTTAGATGAAGGGATTCAAAGTAACATTAGCAAATGTGCAGATGACTGAACGCTGGGTGGGCAGTGTGAACTGTGAGGAGGGAGCTATGAGAATGCAGGGTGACTTGGACAGGTTGGGTGAGTGGACAGATGCATGGCAGATGCAGTTTAATGTGGATAAATGTGAGGTTATCCACTTTGTTAGCAAAAACAGATAGGTAGTTATATGGTTATATGGTAGATTATTATCTTAATGTTGTCAAGTTAGGAAAAGGGGAAGTACAGAGTTAGTAGGGGAAGTACAGTAAGTTACAGAGATAGGTTGAATAAGTTAGGTCTTTATTCTCTGGAGCGCAGAAGGTTAAGGGGGGACTTGATAGAGATCTTTAAAATGATGAGAGGGATAGACAGAGTTGATGTGGACAAGCTTTTCCATTTGAGAATAGGGAAGATTCAAACAAGAGGACATGACTTCAGAATTAAGGGACAGAAGTTTAGGGGTAACATGAGGGGGAACTTCTTTACTCAGAGAGTGGTAGCGGTGTGGAATGAGCTTCCAGTGGAAGTGGTGGCGGCAGGTTCATTGGTATCATTTAAAAATAAATTGGATAGGCATATGGATGAGAAGGGAATGGAGGGTTATGGTATGAGTGCAGGCAGGTGGGACTAAGGGAAAAAAGTTGTTCGGCACGGACTTGTAGGGCCGAGATGGCCTGTTTCCGTGCTGTAATTGTTATATGGTTATATGATTATATGGTTATAATGGGAATCGGGGGTCCTTGTTCATCAGTCAATGATGAACAAAGTAAGCATGCAGGTACAGCAGGCAGTGAAGAAAACGAATGGCATGTTGGCCTCCGTAACAAGAGGAGTTAAGTATAGGAGCAAGAGGTCCTTCTGCAATTATACAGGGTCATAGTGAGACCACGCTTGGAGTTTTTTGTGCAGTTTTGGTCCCCCAATTTGAGGAGGGACAGTCTTGCCATTGAGGGAGTGCAGCATTGGTTTACAAGGTTAATTCTCGGGATGGCTGGACTGTCATATGCTGAGAGAATGGAGCAGCTGGGCTTGTATACTCTGGAGTTAGGATGAGAGGGGAACTTATTGAAACATATATGTTTATTAAGGGTTTGGACACACTTGAGGCAGGAAACTTGTTCCCGATGTTGGGGGAGTCCCTGGAGTCCAGAACCAGGGGCCACGGTTTAAGAATAAGCGTTAAGCCATTTAGAACGGAGATGAGGAAACACTTGTTGTGAGTCTGTGGAATTCTCTACCTCAGAGGGCGGTGGAGGAAGGTTCACTGGATACTTTCAAGAGAGAGCTGGATAGGGCACTTAAAGATCGTGGAGTCAGGGGATATGGGGAGAAGGCAGGAACGAGGTACTGATTGGCAACAATCAGCCATGATCACATGGAATGGTGTTGCTGGCTTGAAGGGCTGAATGACCTACTCTTGTACCTATTGTCTATTGTCTATTTTCTATAACATCCTCGTAAATCTTTTCTGAATCCTTTCAAGCTTGACAATATCTTTCCTATAACATGGTGCCCAGAACAGAACACAACATTCTAAATGCGGTCTCACGAACATCTTCTACAACCGCAACATGACCTCCCAACATCTATACTCAATACTCCGACTGATGAAGGCTTAAGTGCCAAAGCTTTTTTTACCACCTTATCTACCTGCGACTTGACCTTCATGGAACCATGTGCTTGTACTCCTAGATCCCTCTGCTCTACAACACTACCCAGAGGCCTACCATTTACTGTGTAGATCCTGCCCTTGTTCGTTGACCCAAAATGCAACACCTCACACTTCTCTGTATTAAATTCCAACAACCATTCCTCCGCCCACCTAGCCAATCGATCCAGATCATGCTGCAATCGTTCACAACCATCTTCACTATCTGCAAATTCACTAACTTTAGTGTCATCAGCAAACCTGCTAATCTTGCCCTCTATGTTCTCATCCAAATCATTGATGTAGACATAACCTCCCATGTACAAAACAATGCTGACTGTCCCTAATCAGCCCTTGCCCATCCAAATGTCTGTATACCCTATCCCTCAGAATACTAGCCAGGTACTTACCAACTACAGCTGTTAAGCTCACCAGCCAAAAGTTCCCAGCATTTTCCCTGCAGCACTTCTTTAAAAGAGGCACAACATTTGTCACCCTCCAATCCTCTGGCACCTCTCCTGTATTTAAGGACGATTCATAAATTTCAACCAGGGCTCCTGCATTTTCCTCTCTAATTTCCCGCAATGTCCTCGGATATATCTGATCAGGCCCCGGAGATTTGTTTACCTTCAAACACGACAGTACCTTCAGTACTTCCTTGACGGTAACCCTGACTGCTCTCATGACACTTCCAGTGACTGCTCTAATTTCCTCAGTCCTACTGTCTTTCTCCTCGGTAAATACAGAGGAGAAATAGTCATTGAGGACCTTGCCGATCACCTGTGGCTCCACACAGAGGTGACCGCTTTTATTCCTGAGAGGTCCCACTCTCTCTCTCTCTCTAGTTACCACTTTTCCTCTAATGTATTTATTAAATCTTTTGGGGTTGTCTTTTATGCCTTGTCAGAGCTATCTCCTGGCCCCTTTTTGCCCTTGTGATCTTCTTTTTTATTTTGCTCCTTAGTTCCTGAAACTCCTCCAGGGATGCGCTTGAACCCAGCTGTCTACACCTGTCCCATGCTTCTTTTTATTCTTAGTCAATGCTTCTATATCCCTCATCAGCGAAGTTTCCTTATATTTGCCTGCTTTGCCTTTCACTCTAACAGGAATGTACACATCCTGAGCTCTCTTCAGAACACTTTTAAAAACATCCCACTTGGCCGATGTTCCTTTTCCCTCTAATAACCTGCTCCAGTCAACTTGAGCAAGACGTTCTCTCATAACCTCAAAGTTGGCCTTACCCCAGTTGAGCATTTTAACGTGGACCCTCTCCGTCCCGATCCATAACTATCCTAAACCTAATCGAACTGTGGTCACTTGTCCCAAAAGGCATCACACATTAACTTGCCCTTCCTAATTTCCCAATACTAGATCCAGTGTGGCCCTCTCATGTGTTGGAGCTTCCACATCCTGCTGAAGAAAACTCTTCTGAGCACTCAAGTATGGAACCATAGTATCCCAGAAGAGGAAAAAAACAATTGTGACTAAAATAATGCAGACTAATTCTAGTCACTATGCTCCAAAAAAGAAAACAAATTCAGATCAATTTCTGGTGTGATACAAATAGGCTCAGGAATACCTGTTTTCCCCTTTACTAATCAAAATGCTTCAACTATGTGATAGGAAAATTCTACTCAATCAAATTTCCAGGCTAAAGCTCTAAAAGATTAAAAATATTCTAAAAATAATGCTTTTATTCTGCAGTGGCGTATGAATATAACTGGCAAAGTAAAATAAACTCGAAATCTCTTTTGACAAGTAAATAAAAACTGATAGTTAAGATCAGCTTTAATGCTGTTTTTTGGCCATATATTGGCTAAGCCAATAAGGAAATTCACATGTAGATAGGACATTCAATACCAGACCCCCCAAACAAAATCTGCCTCTGTGGGAAGATTTAGCCGTGACTTAATATCTTATCTGAAAGATTGTATACCTTTACCCTCAATGGCAGCCTAGCTTATGGGATCTCAGTGTTGAATGTTGAATGGAATGGGACTTGAATATTAAACTTCAAAATGTCTCACTGAAACACAGTGAGACAACTACCACTGTGTAATGGCTGGCACCCAGTACAGGAGAGATGCTTGGGGTCTGTAGTGGGAACTGTAGGCGTTATGAATATTGATTTCTCTAACTTTAAGTAACCCTTGCTTTCCCTCTCACTCCATCCTTCCCCGACTCAAGCTAATTGACCAGTTTCGCTGTCCTCCTCATTAATTTTACTGTTTGTATGCTTCGTTGTCAGCTTCCCCTCAGCCGAGAAAGAACCATTCTACATTTTCTTGATCATCATCTGCTTTGATCTGTTGTTTTCACACCTTCCGTATATCTAGTTTTCCTCTCCCTTGACTCTCAGTCTGAAGAAAGGTCTCGACCCAAAACGTCACCCATTCCTCTTCTCCAGAGATGCTGCCTGTCCCGCTGAGTTACTCCAGCGTTTTGGGTCCATCTTCGGTGGGAACTTTAATATTGCTGTAGTATCGTAAAAATGATTAAAAGTGTAAGAAACAATAGGAGAAATGCATGTGCAAAAGTCTAAATCATACATATAATACACCATGATGTATTTCTTGTTGACAGCAGGTGACTTACAGTAAATATGGAAATTCCAGGAAATAAAGTGGGAAATAATTTATTCAATAATTTAAAAGTTACAGTTTGACTTTCAATGTAAAATAAACAATTCTACTGCAGTTCATGAAGGCTGGCAATTATCATAAGCATTTTTTCCCTCTAATCTATGAAGTGCCAATGGTTTGAAGATGTTTGCAAGAGGCAGCCTTTCTTGTTTTTAAATTATTCTTTTGAATTGGCAGTCGTTCAAACTGAGAACCAAACAGCTGAACGCTCATAATAATAATTACTGTGAGTCTACCAGACCCTAAAAGCATCAATTACTGTATTTCAGTTGTGGTGAACTATAGCTTCTAATTAACTTCATCCAATGTCATTCCTATACTTCTGAAATTGCTAGGATTCACGAAAAACAGTTTTTGTTAATTCGTGCAGGAGAATCCACCGTACATTTTAAACACATTTTTAAAACTGCCTATGCCTGAGAATTAGATTATTTGTGTCTCCTAGAACTTGGAAGGGGTACTGTTCTTTCCAGTTTGTAATGCTGTTTCTCAGGCTATGTGAGGACGCCTTCAAATTTAATAAGTGGTATTAACTGGCAGGTTAGGGCTAACAAAATGGGTTTGGTTACCAAAATGTTACTGCCCCCTGATCTCCTTGCCAGTGTCCTCTTCCTCTACCCTCATGGTCCCAAGAGTCCTGGTAACCTCTGGTTTCTGAAACACCGTGGCCCCCTTCCTTCTCGACAGTATTCCCTCTCATTATACGACCGACTCCAATGTCCAATCCCCCACAGTTGTAGCACTGATCGGGTCGGACCACTCTATAACCTCTCCAGCCAAACCGAGGAAAGGTTGGTTCTCGGAATGGGTGATCTATCCAACCTTTGAGATCTTCCTTCTCCTTGTCCTCCTCTGTCCTTATTTCTCTTTTTTGAATCTTTAATATAGGTCTCTGAGCTGCTGTGAACCACGCTGCATCTAAGTCTGAACGTCTGTGGTCTCGGGGACATTTACACCTATAGCGGGACTTAATACCAAAGGTAGAGTAGGCATCTCCCTACAAACAAACTGCCTACGGGGAATCCGTTCTACACCCATTTGTCAGGGAATTTAGTGGGAGGAGCCGAAGATAACGCTGACTACTCCCGTGTACCCTGCTCGCAAGCTGCGCATGGTGTCTCCGAACTGGGAACATGAAAGTGCTGTGAGGAATGCTGTGGCTCCATTACGAAAAATTCTGCACACCCTGTCATATAGTGAGCCTCTCTCCCTTTGAGGTCTACAGATACTGCTGCACTCTTACCTAATTTAATACGTTTAATTTTACCTCCCCTTTAAGAGCCATCTCAGTTGTTTACCTTTTAGAAGATGGTATTCTTTCCTGCTCCTGCTTCTGCTCCTGCTGTTGGCTTACTAGTTCTTCCTGTCCCTGTTCTGGAATGTCCCGAGAAGGACCAGTTCTATCGTGTTCCCCTCTAATCCCTAATCTATATGCCGCCATTCTTAGAGTGGACAGCAAAACGATCTCTTTATTTATTTTCCTTCTAGCGAAGAACATTCTCCATATTCCAATTAACTCATTTCGTTCTTCACTGTTTCACTGTCATGGTGAGACCACACCTGGAATATTGCGTACAGTTTTGGTCTCCAAATCTGAGAAAGGACATTATTGCCATAGAGGGAGTGCAGAGACGGTTCACCAGACTGATTCCTGGGATGTCAGGACTGTCTTATGAAGAAAGACTGGATAGAATTGGTTTATACTCTCTAGAATTTAGGAGATTGAGAAGGGATCTTATAGAAACTTACAAAATTCTTAAGGGGTTGGACAGGCTAGATGCAGGAAAATTGTTCCCGATGTTGGGGAAGTCCAGGAGAAGGGGTCACAGCTTAAGGATAGATAGATAGATATAGATAGATAGATAGATATAGATATGCCATTTATTGTCACTATACATGTACAGTGAAACTGAAAGCTGCTCGTACTCAGTGCATACATACAATTTTACACAAAAAACAAGAAACAGAAAAACAAAACAGAAGGGAGAGGGGGGGGGGGAATAGGTGCACAAATTCTACGGCGCTACATACATATATACATATATACAGATGGAAGTCCGTGTTGGGCGGTGTAGTCAGTGCATGTGTGGATTTGAATTTATGGTAGATATAATTCTCGGGAAGCAGCTATTCCTGAGTCTGTTTGTCCTGGATTTGATGCACCTATAGCGCCTTCCAAAGGGCAGCATGTCGAACAGTCCAAACGCAGGAGGGGAGCTGACTTTGGTGATCTTCTTTGCCCTGCTAAGGCAGCGGGAGTGGTAGATGTCCATCAGGGGAGGGGAGAGGGCAACCAATGATCCTCTGCGCTGTCCTGGTTACCCTCTGAAGCCTCTCCCTGTCTGCCATGGTGCAGCTGCCATACCATGCTGTAATGCAGTATGTCAGCAGGCTCTCGATGGACGAGCGGTAGAAGGTCAGCAGCAGGTTAGAGTCCAGGTTGTGCTTCCTGAGGACCCTCAGGAAGTGCAGCCGCTGCTGAGCCTTCTTGATGACCGCCGTCGTGTTGTCCGTCCAGGAGATGTCAGCCGCGATATGGACGCCGAGAAACCGGAAGGTGTTGACCCTCTCCACACACTCGCCGTTAATGTGTAGGGGGACTAAGTCGGTGCTGTGCCTCCTGAAGTCGACAATGAGCTCTTTTGTTTTCCTGGTGTTCAGAGCCAGATTGTTTTCTGAGCACCAGGTTGTCAACTTCAGGACTTCCTCTCTGTAGGCTGCCTCGTTTCCCTTTGAAATAAGTCCGACCACAGTAGTGTCGTCAGCAAATTTGACGATGCGGTTGTTGTTGTGGGCCGGACTACAGTCGTAGGTGTAGAGACAGTATAAGAGGGGGCTTAGCACACAGCCCTGTGGGGAACCGGTACTCAACCTGCGAGTGGAGGAGAGGTGGGGGCCAAGTCTCACAGTCTGGGGCCGGTTTGTGAGGAAATCCTTAATCCAGGCACATGTGACAGTGGGGAGGCCGAGAGTGACCAGTTTACCAATGAGGATGTCCGGGATGATTGTGTTAAAGGCTGAACTAAAATCCACAAAGAGCATCCGGACGTAGCTCTGCCCCTGCTCCAGATGGCTCAGCACAGAGTGGAGAGCTACGGTGATGGCGTCTTCTGTGGATCTGTTTTGGCGATAAGCGAATTGGTGGGGGTCGAAGTCTGGTGGTAGATAGTCCTTGATGTGCTGGAGGACCAATCTCTCGAAGCACTTCGTGATTACCGGAGTGAGGGCAACAGGACGGTAGTCATTAAGGCTGGTGATGGGAGACTTCTTCGGCACAGGGACGATTGTGGCTGATTTTAGGCAGGACGGAATAACTGCCTGGGCCAGGGAGAGATTGAAAATTCTGGTGAAGATGGCAGTGAGCTGGTGGGCGCACGCTTTGAGCACCTTACCAGGGACTCCATCTGGGCCGGTAGCCTTCTTGGGGTTCACTGCCAGGAGCACCCGTCTGACATCGTGTTCCCCGACAGTGAGTGGGGTAGTACAGGAGCCAGGTGAGGGTGGGAACAGGGCTGTAGCAGGTGAGTGCTGCTGTTGTGATGTTTCAAAGCGGGAGAAGAAGCAATTTAGCTTTTCTGCCAGCGGCGCACTCAGGTCTTCTGACTTTGTGGCACAGCCTCTGTAGTTGGTAATGTCTTGTATGCCCCGCCATACCTCCCGTGTATTATTGCTGGACAAGTGGGACTCTATGCTCCTCTTGTGATCCGCCTTGGCCTTTTTAATACCACTTTTCAGGTCGGCTCGAGCAGCCCTGTACAGAGCTCTGTCACCTGACCTGATAAGAGGGAAATCCTTTAAAACCGAGATGAGAAAACTTTTTTCACACAGAGAGTGGTGAATCTCTGGAACTCTCTGCCACAGAGGGTAGTTGAGGCCAGTTCATTGGCTATATTTAAGAGGGAGTTAGATGTGGCCCTTGTGGCTAAGGGGATCAGAGGGTATGGAGAGAAGGCAGGTACGGGATACTGAGTTGGATGATCAGCCATGATCATATTGAATGGCGGTGCAGGCTCGAAGGGCCGAATGGCCTACTCCTGCACCTAATTTCTATGTTTCTATGTTTCTATATTTTTTGACAATCATTAGAGCAGAGATTAGCAAGCACATAGTTTATCCCTATTACAGATTTTAGTCCACCCAGCGGCCAAAGTTCACTTCACAAAATTGCATTTAATTCTCCAGATAATCCTCTTAGTCTGTCTGATTCATGTGGAAGTTTATCGCAAATTATCCTTATCGGGCTTCCAAATCTATTTGATAATTTTCCCAACACAATAGTTACAATACAAATTAAAATTACAGACACTAGCACCTATTCAAACTCACTCCTTCCTCTCAGACTCCATGGTCAATGGAGTCTCTCCCACACAATGGCTAATCATCTCTCAGATTCACACTTAAGGGAATGTCCCACTTACGTGTCCTTGGTGCACAAATTACATGACCTCGTGGTCGCATTGAGGCGCACGGGCATCGTGTGGCCGCGCGGGGCCGGTCCCACTGAGAAGCGCGGAGGGGCATGTAGTTGTGCGCGACATCGCACGGAGCTTCAAAATTTTTGTAGCGAATTAAATCTTTGCGCGCCAACGGCCTGTCGCGGAACTGACGGCCAAAGTGGGACAGGCCCAAGACCCTGGAGCAACGCAACATCTCACCTCCAACAGGAGCAGAAGCAGGCAAACGATCGCCAAGCTCGGCCTGGGGCTCACAGTACCCACTTCTAATCCCAGAGTGGGATCACGAAAATTGAAGATGGACACAAAATGCAGGAGTAACTCAGCGGGACCGACGGCATCTCTGGAGAGAAGCAATGGGTGACGTTTTGGGTCAAAACCCTTCTTTTCAGACTGAAAAAGAGTCTCGACACGAAACATCACCCATTGCTTCTCTCCAGAGATGCTGCTGGTCCCGCTGAGTTACTCCAGCTTTGTGTCCATCTTCAAATGACGTCACGTGCTACAGACGGCTGTGCATATGCATGAAATCGCAGGCTCAACCCGTAATTTGAGTGCCAAGGACATGTAAGTGGGACAGGCCCTTTACCACACAATTGCTCCCTTTCAACCGTTAATCAATCACTCACTCAAATACCTTCACGCAAACATTCCTCTCTGCTGGGCACTGGGGGTTCAGCGCCTAGCCTTCTTCGCGCTGGCAGTCGTCGATGCTGATTTTCAGAGCGCACTTTTCCAATCCACGCTCCCGGCAAAGATAGATCAATACGTAGGTCAGACCTGTGTTTCAATACTCCACCAATTGGATACCAAATCTAACCTTGGTCCACTCCTCACCTAATGAAGCGCGTCAGGCTCTCGTTAAAGCAGCTGCAGTCTGCCAACTATGACCAAGTTTTCGGCCACTCCATGCCTGGTTTGATGGGCCCCTAATCCAAAGCAGTGCTAACTACCCCCTCGTTCTTGCTAATCTCTGCTCTAATTATCTCGATTAGACCATTTCACAAGCCCGTGAATGATCGATCCGCTCCTACTAATGAAATGCCGAAAACAAATACGAAAACCGCACAATGGGCCCGATTTCGGCACTCGTGATCGAAAAAGCTCAACACCCTTGATCGCAACCTTGTGTTTGGGGGTCTGTAGAGATCCTGGACGAGCCCCCAATGTAAATTGCTCAGCCTAAGCTTCCCCCCAGTCTAGTTTCAGTCAAAAATCACTGAGTCAAGCACTTGAGCATCTAAACTTTATTTTGACAAAACAGAATTACAGTTCAACTACTGTACATATCCCACCACGGGTTTAATCCTCATATCTGCCTGATCAATCCCTCTTGGCCTCGGTAAAACTTGCAGCAATATGATTACACATCTGACGATTCTTTGAGTGAGGTTGTATTGGGTCTTTTTTTGACAAATCTGCATTGTATTGGCAAACATGTGTTTGCTGTCCTTCTTCAATCTCTGTTTGATTTACATTGATTTCAACAGACTGGACTGGTGCACAACGTATTGAGTGGCTTGGGTTATATTCTCGAGATTTATTTATCAACCAGTGTTAGCACCTTGGCCTCAGTGTCTGCTTTCAAAGCTACCAGTTTTGGTGATACTGTAATAGGTAATTCATTCCAAAAATTAAAAACAAGCTTGTAAAAATATAAGCAGCAGTTTTGCTGCCGATATTTGGACATATCGTGCATTTTTCTGTATCTAAGCCCATATTTTAACTGAGAAGCAGCAGTGATGTCAATTGGCTTGTAACACATGTTGGACATTAGTTCTGCAACACTGAAGCATGGATACATTATGCGTAACAGCAGGAGGCACAACTGGGAAAACACGTGTTAATGAAAGGAAGAAGACTGCTTCAGCAGTCATTAAACTTAAGAGTCAAATGCATTGAATTGTCATAAGCACTGTTAAAAGAATAATTAAATTCTTACTTGCTGCATCATTTACAGACATATTAACGATAAATAATAGCATAAAATGCCACAAAGTGCTGGAGTAAATCAATGGGTCAGGCAGCATCAGTGAAGAACATGGATATGTAATGTTTTAGATTAGTTCTCTTCTTCAGACTGAGGAAGTCTCAAGAAAGATCCTGACCCGGAATGTCGCCTATCCATGTTCTCTGAGTTACTCCAAGAAATTTGTGGGATTTTGCTCAAGATTCTGGCATCTGCAGTTCCTGTGTCTACAACAAGCTATACCACTGTAAGTTATCAGTTTTGCTAGGCAACCGGATCATTATAATGCAAGCCAAAATACGTATTGTAACTGTTATGCAAAGTCCATAATAGTTCAGTGCTGCATTAGGGTTTGGGATGTACGGTGTGATTCAAGAGACAGATGGTTGAAGGGATGAAGCTGCTCTTATGGAGCTACCCCATTACATTGCTGGGGAACCTGCTGCAGCCGACAGTAATAGATTCTGCACCACTACAACAGTGGAAAAGGTTTCTCAAAACTTAGTTGGCTAGTCCCTTTAATATTTATTGGTGAGGCCTGAACTTTTTGATCTTCCCCGAGTATGTCCACTCCAGAGGCCCACTCAGACACAAGTTTGAAACAAGCCTCAAGCCTTAGTATTCTTAATATGGCTGATACCTAACCCGGCCATTGCCACCAAAACTCCCAGCCTGCTGCAGGTGCATTGAACAAGACACTTATTGGTCACCACTAGCATGCAACAATTCATAAGATGGTGAACAGAAGTCATGTGATAATGAAATGACAATACATCTCTGGCCCGCTAATGACACCCCTCCCATGTCTCTCAACATAGAAACATAGAAAATGGATGCAGGAGTAGGCCATTCGGCCCTTCGAGCCTGCACCACCATTCAATATGATCATGGCTGATCTTCCCACTCTGTATCCCATACCTGCCTTCTCTCCATACCCCCTAATCTCTTTAGCCACAAGGGCCACCTTAACTCCCTCTTAAATATAGCCAATGAACTGGCCTCAACTACCTTCTGTGGCAGCGAATTCCACAGATTCACCACTCTCTGTGTAAAAAATGCTTTCCTCATTTTGGCCCTAAAAGATTTCCCTCTTATCCTTAAACTGTGACCCCTTGTTCTGGACTTCCCCAACATCGGGAATAATCTTCCTGCATCTAACCTGTCCAACCCCTTAAGAATTTTGTAAGTTTCTATAAGATTCCCCCTCAATCTTCTAAATTCTAGCGAGTACAAGCCAAGTCTATCCAGTCTTTCTTCATATGAACGTCCTGCCATCCCGGGAATCAGTCTGGTGAACCTTCTATGTACTCCCTCTATGGCAAGAATGTCTTTTTCTCAGATTAGGAGACCAAAACTGTACGCAATACTCCAGGAGTGGTCTCACCAAGACCCTGTACAACTGCAGTAGAATCTCCCTGCTCTTATACTCAAATCCTTTTGCTATGAATGCTGACATACCATTCACTTTCTTCACTGCCTGCTGCACCTGCATGTCTACTTTCAATGACTGGTGTACCATGACACCTAGGTCTCATTGCATCTCCCCTTTTCCTAATCGGCCTCCATTCAGACAATAGTCTACTTTCCTGTTTTTGCCACCAAAGTGGATAACCTCACATTTATCCACATTAAACAGCATCTGCCATGCATTTTCCCACTCACCCAACCTATCCAAGTCACCTTGCACCCTCCTAGCATCCTCCTCACAGCTAACACTGCCCCCCAGCTTTGTGTCATCCGCAAACTTGGAGATGTTGCATTCAATTCCCTCATCCAGATCATTAGTATATATTGTAAATAGCTGGGGTCCCAGCACTGCCTGGCGGTACCCCACTAGTCACTGCCTGCCATTGTGAAAAGGACCCGTTTACTCCCACTCTTTGCTTCCTGTTTGCCAGCCAGTTCTCTATCCACATCAATACTGAACCCCCAATACCGTGTGCTTTAAGTTTGCATACTAATCTCTTATGTCTTATGTGGGACCTTGTCGAAGAGACCATTAAGTGCCGGTAACGTAAACCAAATAAATATAAAGTATAAACTGAATGTGAATGGACTGGCCTGCCGACCCATCCCTCGTTCCCACTGAATCCCCGGCCGTTTAGAGCCCTGGCTTCCGACTTCACTCCTGACCCGCAAGGTGGACCAGAGAGCTCAACTTCACCGACCGCACATTCCGGTGGCACAACTGTTTGCTGTGGCTCACGTTGTAGACCTTGGGAACAGTGTTTTCTTGGGATCGCCACCTTTTCTAATTTTGTCCAGATTAAAGGGGTGGGTGGACCATCATTTGCCAGAAAATAGGTGTTCAACCAGCACTAGTCATTTTACTGCAAGGCCAAATCATTATAAAGTTTAGCTTTAAGGCTTTCCATAAATGTTCTTTTCAATTCTATCGGTCTGGGTGATAGTGTGATTAATTATTCACTTTACATATCATGAAGTGAAAATATTGCAATTATTTTAGAAGATGTTCTAACCTTCGACTTCATGTGAATGGTTACTTCACCAGATAGCTGAATGGATTAAAATATATCTGCCTGCAAACTAATTAGACATGTGGGAACAAGAACCTCGCACACACCAGTCTCAATAGCCTATGTGTTCAGTACTTTAGTACTTTCTGTGAAAAATAACAGGCTTAAATAGAAATGAAAGACACTCTCATCACACATGGTTGGTTGCAGCATCATTTATGTAATTATAAACTATCTAGAAACACTTCTCTCTATGATCTAATGCTTTCTCCTAGCGACTTTGAATGGCTCCCTGTTGGCTTACGTACATCCACACAGTTGTTTTTTATTTTATTCCTTAAGCAAATGTTTCAGCCTCCTTGTGAAATTACAATTTTCCATCAGCCCTTGCTGCGTGACACCTACTGAGTCATACAGCAAATGGTTTCGCAGGCAACATCGACAGTAGCTACATCTACAGAAGTAGGTTCTCTTCTCTTTTGTAATGCTCCATTGCTGTTTATTTCAAGGAAATGGATGTACGTGTCCCTTCTGGGTATTGTTCTGACAGAGAAGCGAATATGAGGATTTGAAGGGTAATGCTCTATTAACCCTTCCTCATTGCCATAACAAACCATCCTTGTGAATTCCCACAGTGGCAACAAACAGCTGCCAAGATTCACCATTATTTTCACTCCATGTAATTGGTCTCCCAGAATCTGAACTGTTAGCTCAGCCTGAAATCACATTGTAAAAAGCAATTGCCTGGCTATTTCTCTTATAGAATGGCTTTGTGTTAATAATTGCCTTGCAAATGTCCATAATAGTAAGATTAAATGAGATCTTACCAGTTTGAAGTTTGATCTGTATTTTATGAGGAGTTACGATGAAGGATTACGTGAAGAACCCGTCCAGCACGCATGCACGTTTTACTTCAAAGCAGCGGTGTGGAATCACAGGAAAACACAATAATTGAAATAAACATAGTAAAGAAAAGGAGAACTAAGATACCAGTTAATCTCTATAATTGAGGGTGGGAGCGGAGGGCACGTAATCCCTCTTCGTAACTCCTCATAAAATACAGATCAAACTTCAAACTGGTAAGTTCTCGTTTAATCTTACTATTTTACTTCGGAGTCACGTGAGTGACTACATGTGGATGTGGTGTTTCTGGACTTCCAGAAGGCTTTCGACAAGGTCCCACATAAGAGATTAGTATACAAACTTAAAGCACACGGCATTGGGTGTTCAGTATTGATGTGGATAGAGAACTGGCTGGCAAACAGGAAGCAAAGAGTAGGAGTAAACGGGTCCTTTTCACAATGGCAGGCAGTGACTAGTGGGGTACCGCAAGGCTCAGTACTGGGACCCCAGCTATTTACAATATATATTAATGATCTGGATGAGGGAATTGAAGGCAATATCTCCAAGTTTGCGGATGACACAAAGCTGGGGGGCAGTGTTAGCTGTGAGGAGGATGCTAGGAGACTGCAAGGTGACTTGGATAGGCTGGGTGAGCGGGCAAATGTTTGGCAGATGCAGTTTAATGTGGATAAATGTGAGGTTATCCACTTATTGGTGGCAAGAACAGGAAAGCAGACTATTGTCTAAATGGTGGCCGATTGGGAAAAGGGGGAGATGCAGCGAGACCTGGGTGTCATGGTACACCAGTCATTGAAGGTAGGCATGCAGGTGCAGCAGGCAGTAAAGAAAGCGAATGGTATGTTGGCTTTCATAGCAAGAGGATTTGAGTATAGGAGCAGGGAGGTTCTACTGCAGTTGTACAGGGTCTTGGTGAGACCACACCTGTAGTATTGTGTGCAGTTTTGGTCTCCAAATCTGAGGAAGGACATTACTGCCATAGAGGGAGTGCAGAGAAGGTTCACCAGACTGATTCCTGGGATGTCAGGACTGTCTTATGAAGAAAGACTGGATAGACTTGGTTTATACTCTAGAATTTAGGAGATTGAGAGGGGATCTTATAGAAACTTACAAAATTCTTAAGGGGTTGGACAGGCTAGATGCAGGAAGATTGTTCCCGATGTTGGGGAAGTCCAGGACAAGGGGTCACAGCTTAAGGATAAGGGGGAAATCCTTTAAAACCGAGATGAGGAGAACTTTTTTCACACAGAGAGTGGTGAATCTCTGTAACTCTCTGCCACAGAGGGTAGTTGAGGCCAGTTCATTGGCTATATTTAAGAGGGAGTTAGATGTGGCCCTTGTGGCCAAGGGGATCAGAGGGTATGGAGAGAAGGCAGGTACGGGATACTGAGTTGAATGATCAGCCATGATCATATTGAATGGCGGTGCAGGCTCGAAGGGCCGAATGGCCTACTCCTGCACCTAATTTCTATGTTTCTATGTTTCTATGTTTACATGAAGATTTTAAAGCTCTGTGATTTCAAACCGTGTAACAGTTCATACTTCACTCGCTGCCGAAGTTATTCAAGGGAGGAAGTATGATATCGTAATCAACCATGAATCTGTTTGTAAAACAATAATGGTATTTATTAAAATAATAACAAAAAGAAATAGTGCTCCCCCGGGCTTAAATTATATATTTGCAGATTCTTAAATTATATATTTGCACTCTTTCTGCAAATAAAACAGGTTCAGCTTGCGGCTTATTGTAGAACGTTTGCAATGTTTTCTCCATGGACCACCCCGCTGTAGCCAGGATGTGGTCCAATGCCACGTCCATCCTTTTAGCTGCCGATGTGGATGCAGCCCTGGAGGAGTGAGATGTATATACATCAGTATCTACTCCAGCAGCTCCCAGTACCTGCTTGAGCCATCTTGAGATGGTTTGGCTCGACACCCGACCATGAGTTCTTGTGGCTGACCCATAGGGCTTTTTCTCTCCCTCGGGAATCTCTTGTTGTGTTAATGTAAATGAGTAAATGAGTCATGACACATAACCGTGGGTCAGGTGGGTATGCCTAGAAATCCATAACTAGGCCTGAAGTTCCTGGCCTGCTCTGCTTTACCAGCTCCTGAACAGTGAATGTGATGCGGTCTGGTGTTATAATCATGTTGTCCAGTTGCAGTAAGTGGAGGGACTGGACCCTTTGTGCTGAGACTAGTGCCATCAGCATGACCGTTTTCAAGGTTAGCTGTTCCAGGGTGAGAGACCTGGCTGGTGACCATCCCCTTAGGTATGTCAGGACCACACTGACATCCCAGATTTGGGTGTACCTAGGTCTAGGGGGGTTGGAGTTGAATATCCCTCTCATTAGTTTGATCACCAGCGGGTGAGACCCAGTGGCCTGTTGTCCTGGTGCCTGATTTAAGTAGGCTGACAGAGCACTTCTGGTGGTATTGATGGCGCTGTAGCTCAGTCCTTCATTATGGTGAAGGCCGGCCAGGAACTCGAGTACATTGGTTATGGTTGTAGATGAGTATGTTGTCCCAGTTTTCGAGCAGTATGTTTCCCACTTCCTTATGCTCGATAGGTATTGTTTCCTGGTGGACATACGGTGGGACGCTGTCATCGTGTTCATGGTCCTGTTAGATAATCCCAGGCCCAGCAGTGGTCTTTTCAGTATCTACAACCCAGTAGGTTAATTCTGTCATGGCATGGATGACTTATGCCTGACACCGGGTGAGTCAATCGGTCTGGGCTACTGGGAGTGGTCATTGGAGTTTTGATTACCATGTCGAGGACCACTGGGAACCATGGCTGTGTAGGCCAGTCGGGTACTATCAAAATACCTGAAGCAGAGTCCATCTGTATTTTGCGTAGTACCCGACTGATGAGGCAGAAGGGGGGAAAGGCATAAAATAAATAGTTCCCCCAGTCCAGCTCGAATGCATCTATCGCTGCAGCCTCGGGGTCTGGTTCCCAAGCGACATACATTGGTACATGTTGATTTAGTCTGGATGCAAAGAGATCGATATCTGGTGTGCCATATTGCTTTGTAATTTTAGCAAATGCTTTAGGATTTAACATCGATTCAGTGTTATCATTGAATTTGCATGACCTGGAGTCTGCCACTGTATTTAGCTTACCTGGTAGGTAAGTTGCTGATAGCCAAATATGTCTATCGACACACCATTGCCAGATTATGTTGACCAAATTGTCAAATGATATCGATTTTATTCTGCCCATATGGTTAATATAGGCCACCACCGTGGTATTATCAATCTGTAAACGCAAGTGGTGCATATTCGTAGAATATGCTTTAAAACCATAAAACGCACCCATCATTTCCAAATAATTTATGCCTAGTGTCTGTAGTAAAGATGAGTCTAGGTTAGTCCATCTACCACATGTGCTGAATATGGTATTAGTTGCTCCCCAGCCTTGAGCACTGGCATCTGTTTGTATAGTTAACGTTGGGTTATTGATGATGATAGGGCTGGAACTATGCCATATGTTCTCTATCCACCATTGTAACTCTGATATTGCTTCAATGGGTAATTTCATGGTTCGGTCAAAGTGACCTGCATGTCGTTTTAACACCTGCACTTTTTCTCTTTGTAGGTTTTGATAGTGCAGAGGTCCAAATTGTGTAGCTGGAAATGCCGCTACTAGTTTGCCAATTACTCTTGCCACTTGTCGGATGGTTGGTCGATCGCTAACCATTATATTGGTACACGTCTGTGCTAATTCTGCTGCTTTACCTTTTGGCAATGTTACAGACATGTGGATTGAGTTAATTGTGAATCCCAGACAGTCCATAGTTGTGGATGGTGTCAACTTAGATTTATCTGGATGTAAGACAAATCCCAGGGTTTCAAACAATTGTTTGGTAGCTATTACAGCTGATTTAGCCAATTCCATGGTTTTGCCTACTATTAACATATCATCAAGATATGCCATGACAATATGTCTCTGTTTTCTTAATATTGCCAAGGTTGGTTTTAATATCTTGGTAAATAGTCTTGGGGCTGATGTTAATCCATTAGGCAACGATTTAAACTGCCATTGGCTCATCCAGGTTAATTTCAGGTATCTGCGATGATCCTTTTGAATGGGTACTGAATAGTAGGCATCTTTTAAATCGATGCTTGCCATAAAATATCCTTTGGAAATCAGTTGTTTGGCAGTTACAAATGTTTCCATTTTGAAATGTATATACTTAACAAAGGTATTTCGTGAGGTTAAGTCAATGGTGATGCGACAGCCACCATCATTTTTGTTTTTGGTAAATATATTTGAGACAAATTCCAAAGGTTCATGTTTGGATTTCTCAATGATACCCTTTGTAAGTAACCTCACCAGTTCTGCTTGACCCTCTAGTTTTTCTTTGACTGAGAGGGTAAAGATCCTTTGGGGTGCATGCTGAACTGGTGGCATATTTTCTTGAATGAATTCTATTTTGTATCCACGAATACTGTTAAGTATATAACTCTCATTCGTGATTGTCCTCCATGCTTCCATGAACAGGTGTAATCTCCCCCCTGTTAGTACAGTTCCCCCACTTTTTATATGCTGGTAGGAACCAGACCCACCTACCTCCATAGTTATGGGAGTGTTCCTTTCTTCTGTTCCTTCATCCGTCGTTGTGCTGCTGGATGTACTGCTGGGTGGGGGTGGCACATTTTCCATGGGGCTCGCTATGGGCCCTGGCCTAAAAAAGGCTTTCGGGGATGGTATGCGGACTCCGAGCTTTCACCAGTCCCATGAGGTTGACGTCGACTGGTGGACGCGGTGGGGTACTGCCGTCTGGGTTATGTGGGTCTGCTTGTTCCAAGGCCTGCCCTCATGAGGCCGAATGCTTTGGACTCTTCCTCCAGGTCTTTTACTTGTTTTGACAAGTCCTTACCAAATAGCAGTATCTGTGGCTCTGAGGCCGTTGTTCTGCACAGTCCTGCAAATTTGGGATTGAGGGCAGGTCTTATTATCTCCTTTTTATTTCATATTGGGTGTTACACAGCAGAGCCAGGGTGTCTTGTTGGTTGGTGGTCATGTCGACCTCATCCACGGAACGAGCATAGGATACTATGGCTGACGTCAGGAGCTTGAGGATGCGCTGCAATTTTAGTTCCTGGTTTCGGATACTCGGCCCAACGTACCCCCAGATTTGGCTGTTAACGGCCGGTACATTGAGTGAAATGCAGTTCTCCGGAGGCGAGTGGAGTTCTAGTGCCTCATTGACTACCTGTTCTTGTAGGGGTTTGAAGGACAGGTGGTCAATGCTGGCCACCAGTTTTGGCTGCAACGGCCGCCCTGCTCGTGGTGTAGCCACGTAGCGATTCACCACACCCAGCAGCTCTTCCTGGTCCTGTACCCCGTGTGTACTCCCAACATCTTCGGCCAGTGACCCCTGTTCCTGACCAGCCCAGTTCTGGTCGCCAACGCTGCCCTCGGCTGAGGGGGAAGCGATGGCCAGTGCATTGTAAGGCACTAGTGCGGGAGTGCCTGAACTCCTTTGGCGAGACTGTTCCAGCTCCCGCAGCAAGTCTCGCTTGAGCATTTGCTCCATGAGCCTTTCCATGCTGCTCAGGCGGCTACCTCTGCCACTCTCAGGCGGCGAGTGTTCCTCGTCGGAGTTGTCAGAGATTTCCAGCCGGTCTGATTTTCTTTTTGATTTGCCTCCAGTCCGCTGCTGTTGGTCAGGCTGCACTAGCAGTACTGGGCTTGGCTCAGTATCAATGTTTGTGGACTGCAGCATGTGCGGTCCAGGTGCCGCCCCTCTCCCCCCACTGATGGAATGCTCCTGTTCTGTTGGAGTCGAATGGGGGGCGGTCTTTTTTCCTTGTCTTGCTTTGCTCATTTTCCAGCTTTTCTTGATCTGGAGTGCACAAAGCAGAACAAAGTTTTGTAATTACGACCTCAGAGTAAGTACTTACCTGACGTTCCGCCTTTTTAAGCTTGTAGCGGGAGCCCCTGTACTCCCATTCGTCGCTGCTGCACTGCGTGAACGCTCATGTCGCGCTGGACGGGTTCTTCACGTAGTCACTCACGTGACTCCGAAGTAAAATTGTAGATATTTTGATCACCTTCAATGTCCTACAGTTGATCTGTCTCTAATCAGATTGCTTGCATGATAGCCTTCCACCATAATGCGTGAGAAATTATAAAGTATATAAAAACCCATGTTAATATGAGACTACACAATAAGCAGTCAATGGTTCTTTCTAGGGCCATGGGGGAGGAATTTTCATACATATACAATGTACAAAAGATCAGTTAAATAATTGGCATTTCAGCATGGCTTTGTATGGGGCAGGACTTGTCTTAAGCACTTGACTGAGTTCTCTACTGAGGTGACAAATGTCATTGGTGAAGGTAGGGTAGTGGTGTTGTCCATGTGGATTTGAATAAGGTATTTAAGAAAGTCCCTCATGGTAGACTGATGCAGAATATTAAGGTGCATGGGTTCCACATTGACTTGGAGCTTAGAATCAGAACCGGCTTACTCAAGGAAGACAATGGGTGGCGGTAAAAGTGAGTCATTCAGGCTGTAGGTCTGTGACTAGTGGTGTTGCGGGAGGATTAGTCCTGGCATCTCCTTTTGTGAAATATCAATAAATTGGATTAAAATGCAGATGCGATGGTGGGCACATTTGCAGATGGCACAATAATTGGTGGAGTTTGGGACACCGATAAAAGCTTTCAATGCATACAGCAGGATATAGGTCAGTTACAGAAATGGGTAGAGCACCGGCAAATGAGGTTTAATCCAGGCAAGTGTGGGATATTGCATATTGGGATTGACAGTAAAGGGAAAGCACACAATTAATGGGATTAAAATGCAGGTTTGTATTGATTGTCAGAGAGGGATTTCCTCGGACTGCTAGCTGACGAAGAAAAATATTTTGCACTTCCGTTCATGGGTTTAAAAAACAAAAATTGCTGGAACTTTGCGTCGCTGGATTAAATTTAAAAGGCGACTAAAAATGCCTTCAAAGCCTCATGGATCATGGATCGCAATATCAGGACAAACAAAAGGTATGTCGTTTATTTAACATATTATTTTGCTTTATGGTGTGGATTTATTTTAATCTTACGATAAGAGAAATGTGATTTAGGCACATACGAATCAGCCATTTCATTCAGCTCTCTTAATTTTTAAGAAAGTTATGGGTTTTTGACCCTCGATCACAGTTGTGTTAAGTCAATGGAAAAGCAACAGGGAATAAGATGCAAATTTCTGAGTATGAAAATGGCCATAACTTGTTTTAATACTGAAGACATGAAAGTGAATTAGGTATCAAATTAAAGTTATTTTTATGCTTTATCTGATGGGGTAAATTACATGCTTGATTTTTAAAATCTCAAAATGTTGTAACATTCCTACATTAATTGTTGACCTTTTGGGTGGGACCCTTCCGCAAACTGGGGAAAGACCCTGCCTTGAAATGTCACCTATCCATGTTCCTCTGAGATGTTGCTCGACCCTCTGAATTACTCTGTGTCTTTTTTTACTAGGATGCTATTGGATTGGAGGGTATTGACTATAAGGAGAGGTGACCAAAATTAAGTTGTTTTCTCTGAAGCACTGGAAGCTGAAAGAAGTTTATATCATTATCATATGTATAAATAGAGTGGAGAGTCAGAACCTTTTTCCCAGGTTGAAATTGTCAAGAGGGCATAGCTATAAGGTCTGAGGAAGAAAGTTGTGCGGGGCAATTTTTTTACACAAAGATTGGTGGCTGACTGGAACAAGCCACCATGGGTGATGCGATAGTTGTGTTTAAGGGACTTTTTGGTAAGTGCATGAATATGCATTGAATGCAGGGATATGGATTGCATGCAGTCAGAAGACATTAATTTACATTAATGAAGACATTATGTCCAACACAGACATTGTGGGTTGGAGGGCCTGATCCTGAGGTCTAATGTTCTGTGTTCCATATTCTGTTTCATCTGTGTTCAGAATGATGGTACACTGTAATAGGCAATAACATGTTTGTTTCATCACCCATTGGTCTGGGAGCTTTAATTTACAAGTCAACAGTGGAAACACTTGCTTCTAGTTGTGTGCAGAAGAGTGTGGCCACCAAAACCATCCAAGTGTTCCCCAACAAGAAGCCTTAGATAAACCAGGAAGCCCACAATATTCTGAGGAAACAAATCTCGGGATCTTAAGCCTGGTGACTGAAACTAAAAGTCTAGGTACTATCTCGATAAAGCTATCAAAAAGGCTAAGAGGGAATTTTGCTCTAAATTGGAGGATGAGGGATATTTGGAAGCTGTGGCGAGGCGTGCTTTATCACTTCCTTCAAGGCGAAATCAAGTGGCAGTTCAACCCACAACAAAGCATTACTCCTGTATGAGCTCAATGTGTTATATGCACTTTTTGAAAGGGAAGGCACTGCTGTGCCTTCTCAGGTTCCCATATCTCCTGATGGCATTGTAATCTCAATCATGGAGGCCGACATCAGAAGACGCTTCATGAGGGTGATCCCTCAGAAAGAACCAGGACCTGATGCTGTATCTGGTCGCATTCTCAAAACCTGTGTGGACTGACTGGCCAGAGTTTTGTGGACATCTTCAACCTCTTATTACTGAGGTCTGACGTTCTAACCTGCATTAAATGAGTATTGATAATACCGATGCCCAAGAAAAATAAAGTGACATGCCTCGATTGGTAATGACACATATTAACTCCTACCTTTGCAAGAATCTGGACATTACAATTTACCTCAAGCCACAATAGCTCAACGGGGAATGCAAACTCATATCCCCCAGCTTTCTCCTCTGCACTGGAGCACTTGTGCAATAAGAACCCAATGATCGCTTCTGCTCAGAATTCATCTGTTCTGTTTTTGTTCTGTTTTTGGTACATATGACAACTAAAAACTCATGACACTTGTCGCTTGAAGATGATCTGGTAAGTGGTGGGCCAGGCATGGGATCTGGATTCCCAGGTATCCGATGCATGCTTAGACTATACTGATGGTGGTGGGCAATGAATCAATGATTACATCCCTTGTCCCTGCTTCCACTTAGGAAAGCCTAACCTGCAAAATTAAAAAAAACATCTGGTTCATTAGAGAAGTATCCAAAGTTATTCTCCATAGTGGAAGACTTTTTGGAGTTTCAGGTACAGTGTATACTGTTAATTAATGTCCATACATGTCTTAATTTCACGGATATATTCAATTTCCTTTGTTAAAGCTCATGCATGCTGTTTCATCATCAAGTATTCATATTTCTAGTCATTATACCATTGACACTAGGGTTGTAGTGTCATGTATTTCTGTACATTTTAGACATGTAGTTGTCAAAAATGTACAGAAATAAGTAACTGAACCACATTTTGTGTGTGTATGTATGTATGCACATGCACATGAGCTGTTTGTGTGTGCATGTGTGTATGTGTATGCCTGTTAATACCAATTGCATTCATCCACTCAATTGTGCACTTCCATTCATTTATTGATTACAAAATAAAAAGCAACTCCCTATGCACTTGAAATCATGTGTGTAGGTAAAAGAATGTTTAGATTCAAATTAGTTTATTGTCATATGAACCATGAATTTCCTTCCTCACAACAAACAACGTTATGATTCTAAATCTTCCCTCCACATGTCAACATTCCAGATTTTCTTTCCACGCAATAAAAGGCCATTCAACATTCAATCCATTCTGTCCCATCACTGACTTTCCTGCAACCTATTCTCCCACATTCCCCTCAACTTAGGAACTTGCAGGTTATGCAGCTTTGATATATTGAGAAGTATTCCTGAGAGGTTTTAATTTCCCACAAGTAACAAAACATGGAATCATCTTTTATTAAGTTAACGACCAATTAATAAATTAAGTTTAATTTCTTAGTTGAAGAGATGCACAAGCCCTGATCTTGAAAGGGTGATGTGCAAATCTAGGTGTATGTGTGTAGCAGGCAAATTATTGAAGCTTCCACCAACTTGATTTAGTAATGAAAAAACATTTGGGCTGCTAGACTAAGGTATAAATTTGGGCTGTTTGACTAAGATAAAAACCCTGTCCCTCCATGTGAATTAGCAGTATCCTAATCTTGAGCTTCAGGAAGTTTGTTTACTGTGTAGTTAAATTCACACTTACGTGACCATAATGAAATGTGAATTACTCATATGTGCATATATTATTCCATCACCAATTAGAATATAGGCTTGATTCTTCTCCCTAAGTTCTTTCTTTCTTTCTAAGGCATTAAGGGTCAGTGGGATTCAGAATAAACATACATCTCCTTCAGCAACATTAAAATCCATTTGCAATACTTACAAACCTCACTTCATCATTTTCAATTATATTTGGATGTAATTTGGAGTTAGGACTACAAAGCACTCTGTTCAGGTGCTCTCCTGTCAACAATTAAAAGATAAATAAGAAGTAAAAATCACAAAGATATTGACCAATTGGTCATCTGTGCACAGCATGCATGATAAAACAAATGAAACCAAGTTAGCAATTGTGTGTGCTCCTTTGGTGCCACGGCTTAGTTTGGGATCACAGTTGATGAAGCCCTCCCTGGGCAGAAGCCCTACAGATGCATGCATTAATCTATCCTGCAATTAATCTTTATTGCTGTAGTAGCCAACCACATAATTTGCTTCTATAATGAGAAATGTCTTTCTCATTGTGAATATGAGTAATGAACTGAGCATGAGATTCAGAATGAGCTTTCATGGAGCCACCAGTGAATATTTGCAGAGGGATTTGTCCATTTATCATCACCTTCTCTGTTACATTGGCCAGACAGTTCTCGATTTGGCCAGCTAATTTATCATTGACTCCATTCATTTCTTCAAATGTCTCATGTGCAGAACTATCAAATATCATCTCAAAATTTAAATAATATATGCCTTTTGATCATTTATTTGATAACCAGCTTGAGGAATCTGGGAGAAAAAGATCCTTGCCTACCACACTTTCTAAATAATTCAGCTTTGAATAGATTACTTTCAACTTGACAACATATGTGGCAGAGAGTGTACATTGGTTTTATGTGAGCACTGCAGCAACTACTGTGCATGCAAATTTCACTTGTAAGAGTGAGACAAATATTCCCTAATATAATTGCAGTGTTTTCTGAGAGGGATTGCTACAGATATCTATCATTTTTGAATAGTAGTATGGAATCCTGTGGGCTGATGGAACAAAAAACACCAGGAGATGAATTCCTATGAGACCTCATGTGTTAAATATCCATAAAGCATCAGCCTTATGCTATACTGCAATTCAGAAATTCAGCTCCATTGATTTTGCAGAGCTGCAACTATTTAATTCCATGCAAGTGGTGAAGCATGATTTATGCCCACAAGGTGACACAAGCAGTGATGCAGAATTCTCTCTGCACTGTAAGCAAACAGCAGACTAGACGTAGGGTTAAATTCATGCCTTTGTGACTTGTTAAGCATTCCAGTGATTGCATAACCCGACTTTCAGAGAGAATGAAAATTAAAACTAAATGCATATATTCTCCCCCAGATATTCATACTTCTCCAGTGTCGTATGTCAAAGTAAACCAGAGACAAGAAAATAAGTCAAAGGTAAGTTTCCAAATCCCACAATTTTTATTTTGAGGGTATTGAATTTTCAGGTATGATACAGGAGGATGTAAAAGAGGAGGTAGTATTGCATTGTTAGTCAAGGAAATACTACTTTAATATTGAGGGAGGACATCCTAGGTGGCTCCTCAGAGAAGGTCATATAGGTAGAGTTTAGGATGAAAAGGATGTCATCACTTTGCTGAGGATGCATTACAAACCTCTGACAGTTCATAGTAGATGTAGACAAAAAGATGCACAGAGATGCAAGTAGGGTTCTTTTACTCAAGGATTTCAAATTCCCAAATATCAATTGAGATTACCTGAGTGCTAAAGGCTCAAGGGGTTATGTGTTTTAAATACGTCCATGATGATTGTTTGGGAGCAATATGTGGATAGACCAATGGAGCATTACTGGTCCTTATCTAGGGCATGTCATGTGGGTGTGTCAGTGGTGGAGTATTTTTGAGGTAGAGACCATAACTTTGCATATATCAAAGTGGTTGACAAAAAGGATGGGGGTGGACTAGGAATAAGGAAGTTGAAATGAGGGGACCAGACCCATTACATTAAAATAAGACCAAATCTGGCAAAGGTAGATGGGAATATCTATTTGCAGGAAAATCTGCTCAGTGGGAAGCATTCTGAGGTAAAATAACAAAAGGAAACCCTGGATGCCGAGGCATATTAAGGTGTTGAACAAGAAAGAGCATGTGGAAGGTGTAGAGAACAAAAGATATTGGAGGCTCATCAAGCGAATAAAGAGTATTAGGTGACATTTCAAAAGGGAATTCAGAAGGTATGGGAGGGTCACACAATATCAGTCATGGGCAGACTTGAGGTAAATACAATGGCATTTTATAAATATATTAAGGACAGATGGAATGGCGTAGTGGTACTGCAGTAGAGTTTCTGCCTTACAGTGTCAAAGACCCAGGTTCAACCCTGACTATGTGTGCTGACATGTTTGTATGTTCTCTCTTTGACTGTTTGGGTTTTCTCCAGTTCTTGTTTCCTCCCACATTCCAAAGATGTCCAAGTTTGTAGGTTAATTGGCTGCTGTAAATTGTCCCTGGAGTGTAGGCTGGAACTAATGTAGGGGAGGAGGAGCCATCTTGGGGAACGGCTGCTAATCAGCAGCCGTCCTTTTAATTCATTTTATTTTCAGTTTTTCGTAAGTCTTGTTTTTCGTTTGTTGGAGGTATGGACTTCTGAATGTGGTGGGAAGGAGGTAATCATACTTCTAGGTCCCTACCTGGTCGGTGAGGCATCTTTTTCTCCGGGCTGCCCGTCGACCTGTCCTCGTGGCCTACCAGCCAGCGTGGAGCGCCGTTTCCTGGCGGGGACCGCCCAGCACCTCGGCTTCGGTGGCGCCACAGCGCTGGAGCTGGGTTGCCGCGCTTGATCTACGCGCTGGATCTACACACTGGAGCTCTGGTGAGATGTGACCGCCGAGATCAACACCTCCGGGCTGCGGGTCTGCGGAGCGGAGCCGGCAGCGCCGACTTTAACATCGGGAGCCTGGGAGCTCCAACCTGGTGCTTCCCTGTCGGCATCGGAAGCCAACAATCCCCTGCTCAGAAGCGGCCGTTCCAGGTGGCCCAGCCGCTTAGTGGACTCTCCCGACGCCGGGGCAATACCACCCGGCCAGAACGGCCAGGAACATCGGGCCTCCGTAGAGGCAATAGCGGCGGCCTCAATAGGCCTGACTTTTGGGAGAACTGGGGATGGGGACTGGACTTTGTGCCTTCCCCCACAGTGGTATCCATTGTGGGGGGATGATTTTTCTGTGTGTAAGTTACTATGTTAGTCTGAGTCCAAGATGGCAGTCGGAAGGGCGAGTGGACGCTGGCGTGCTTTATCTGCTGCTGCTCTCTCTTCACATTGTGTTCTTTAATTTTTTATTTGTGTATTGATGATGTCCTTATTATTTATTTTTCTCCGACTATATGTTTTTTTCTCTTCTGTTAATCTTTGTAAGGTGTCCTTGAGATTTGAAAGGCGCCCGAAAATAAAATTTATTATTGTTATTATTATTAATGTACAGGTGATCGCTGGTTGGTGTGTACTAGATAGGCTGAACGGCCTGTTTCCATGTTGTGCATCTCCAAGCTAAACTAAACTAAAAAGAATAACCAGGGACTGAGAATGGCTTTTTAGGGACAACATGGGAAAACTGTGCCTACAATCAAAATACCGGTGAGGCCCTAAATGATTAGGGCAGCAAAGTGGTGCAGCTGCTAGACCATTGGACTCACAGCAACAGATGCAGCTTTGACAAAGTCAGCATGGATTTACGAAAGATAAATCATGTCTGACGAATCTTATAGAATTTTTCGAGGATGTAACTAGTAGGGAGAACCAGTGGATGTGTTATATCTGGACTTTCAACAAGGTCCCACATAAAAGATTAGTATACAAACTTAAAGCACACGGTATTGGGGTTTCAGTATTGATGTGGATAGAAAACTGGCTGGCAAACAGGAAGCAAAGAGTAGGAGTAAACGGGTCCTTTTCAGAATGGCAGGCAGTGACTAGTGGGGTACCGCAAGGCTCAGTGCTGGGACCCCAGCTATTTACAATATACATTAATGATCTGGATGAGGGAATTGAATGCAAAATCTCCAAGTTTGCGGATGACATGAAGCTGGGGGGCAGTGTTAGCTGTGAGGAGGATGCTAGGAGGTTGCAACGTGACTTGGATAGGCTGGGTGAGTGGGCAAATGCATGGCAGATGCAGTATAATGTGGATAAATGTGAGGTTATCCACTTTGTTGGCAAAACAGGAAAGTAGACTATTATCTAAATGGTGGCCGATTCGGAAAAGGGGAGATGCAACGAGACCTGGGTGTCATGGTACACCAGTCATTGAAAGTAGACATGCAGGTGCAGCAGGCAGTGAAGAAAGTGAATGGTATGTTAGCATTCATAGACCAAAGGATTTGAGTATAGGAGCAGGGAGGTTCTATAATGCAGTTTTACAGGGTCCAATTCGGGAAAAAAAAAGACCACATCTAGGCTGGAGGTATTGCGTACAGTTTTGGCAGCTAAAAAACCATCTATTTTAGTCTTAAATTTATATTTAAAGGTCTCCAAATTTGAATTCCATAAATTAACACACCCTGGGTGAAGAGGTTTTAAAAGCAAACATTCTTTCCAGATCTGGGAATTCCTGGGATGTCAGGACTTTCATATGAAGAAAGACGATAAACTCGGCTTGTAATCGCTAGAATTTAGAAAATTGAGGGGGGATTTTATAGAAACTTACAAAATTCTTAAGGGGTTTGACAGGCTAGATGCAGGAAGATTGTTCCCGATGTTGGCGAAGTCCAGGACAAGGGGTCACAGTTTAAGGATAAACGGGAAATCCTTTAGGACCGAGATGAGAAAAAAAAATTTCACACAGAGAGTGGTGAATCTTTGGAACTCTTTGCCACAGAAGGTAGTTGAGGCTAGTTCATTGGCTATATTTAAGATGTGGTCCTTGTGGCTAAAGGAATCAGGGTGTATGGAGAGAAAGCAGGTACAGGATACTGAGTTGGATGATCAGCCATGATCATATTGCATGGCGGTGCAGACTCGAAGGGCCTACTTTTGCACCTATTTTCTATGTTTCTATGTTTCTAAGATCCTGATCTTGGATGCTGTATGTGTGGAATGTAGAGGTTCTGATAGTGACCACGTGGGGTTCCTTTGGGTGCAATCAGCCCTGAAGAAGGGTCCTGATGTGGACCTATCCATGTTCTCCAGGAAGGCTTTGTGACCCACTGAGCTACTCCAGCAGTCTGTTTTTCCTTAGTAAACCAGCATCAGCTGTTCCATATTTCTATATTTTAACATCCTCATATGTTTTGAAGGCTATAGCAATATAGAATTACAAGAGTGAGAACATTGACAAACATTTTGTGCCTCTAGCCCACTGAAACTACAGTCAGTTGTAATATGGCCAACTCCACGTTGGTCAACAGTTTGAAATAGGATATTATATCCTTTTTGGCTTTGAGATAAATGTCAAGTTTTGGCCATTGGGTAGTGAGTGCAAGGAATGCCACACCAGTTATCTGTATCATTGCAACTAAACCAAATCAAACCCTTTACATGGTGTTCACTCTAACACCTCCAATTGTAATTTCACAGCTATGACAACTCCTTTTTATAACATTGCAGTTATTAATGCTCAATGGAAAGTAAATCCAGAGTACATCATTGGTAAATCAGGATTCTAGACTAATCTCATTCAAATCTTTAATTTTACTTTCCCATTGTATTTTTTTTAATCACATTCCTAAAGATTGTGTTCACCAATATTATAAAGAAAGATTGAACTTCTGTAGCTATTTTTTTTTAATTGGGATATCTAAAAATTTACATTTGGTGAAACAAGTTTAAAACTCATTCATTAATGTAATCTGGAAACTACAATAACAAAATTGCAGTCAGTAAAAACTCCCACTAACTGCAATTTGGATTATGACCAGATAAATAATTACAGGACCAATGCTTCTTTCAAAAGAACTAAGACAAATTGCATGTCATAGCATACTGTATGTTTCCATACCGTGAAATGGATATTGATTTATGAATTAAGGAACAATATTTGTATTATCTAAGCCAAATTAGTTATGATGTGATTTCAATCGGATACTAAAGGAGTACTTAAACATTACTTTGAAAATGACATGTAGAAAATTGACATGTAGAAAATAAACTATTGTGCCAAAACAAATTGTCCAGTTGAATTAAAAGTGTTTCTCCTCCTCACCTCCTCATGATTACCTGGCACAATAGTCTTTTAAGAGCACAGGTTGTCAGTCTCACTATGAGTTGACATTGAAATGAACAAGCAATTGCTTCTATTGTGTTCGTGCAATCATACCCTATTAAACAATGTAACATACCTTCTGTATTATTTTTAATTTGCATTAACAAAAATAAACGTATAAATATTGGAAAGACCGTCATATATGAAAATCTTATGGGGAAAAAATACTTTTTTATTGTGTATCAGCAATGTTCTTTTCCCTAATCCCCTTTTCCCCATTGACACAATTGTTTTCAATTATATGATTTTCTACAATCCAATTTGATAAATAATTGCGGGATCATTGCTTCCTTCAAAAGAACTAAGAGATATTACATGTTATAACACGTGTTTTGATACAGTGAATTGGATGTTGATAGATGAATTAAGGAACAATATATTTATATTGTGTAAGCTAAATTGGTCAAGAGAAGTACTTAAAAGTTACTTTGGAAATTGACATGTAGTAAAAATGCTTTCTTGCCAAACAAAATATTCAGGGGGAAAAAAGTGTTTCTATATAACCTCCTCACAGTAACCAGGCACAATTGTCTCTAGAGAGGACAGGCTGTCAGTTTCATCATGAGTCGTCGCTGAAATTGACTCGAGTGCAATAATATTCTATCAAACAATGTAACATATCCTTATTATAACTATAAAACTCTGATCTTGGAAATGTATTTATATGTGTGATGTTCGTGTGCGATTCAAATCTCCTCGAAAACACAACGCGCTAACGGTGAAATGTTTACATAATCCGATACAGATTTATGCCGTGAAGTAAAAAGTCGCCTTATCTGAAAATTTCAAGCATTATTTCTCGAGTTATTTATGAAAATATTCACAAATATCAAATAACTTAGAAAATAAACGAGATGATCTCGCTGATGATGTCACAATGGATCTGCCTGCCTGGCCACCTGCTCGCGCTGCAAGTGCAATCACCCTTGTTATGTCTTCTGTACTTCTTGGCTTCTTAACTTTCACTTCTTTAAATTTGTCACCTAACGTCTTTAAACTGCTGCTCAGGTCATGCTGCGCTCCATGAAGTTCTAGAACATAGTGGGGGCGGTCATTAACACAGCGCGGGTAAAGATGCATGGAAGAACAGTGGGAAGGTGGCCATGGTGGTCATTAATCCCTCTGGAGAGGCCATCTATGGAGACTTGCAATTCCTCCGTCGATTGCAGGGACTCAGGGAATCGTGACGCCCTTTCCTCACTGGTCATGCCCATCCCTCCTGGCGATCTCTGGACATCATGGGGGACGACCTCCTCTCCGTCTCCCCCATCTGTCACGCGGCTGGGTGGGCTTCCCCTCGCGGAAGCCATGATCGGCCGGCCCTCCGCTGCGTTTGACCGTCCTCAGATCGCTCAGACCTTTCTTCTTTTTCAGCCCGCAGTCACTAATTTTTCTTCTTCTTCTTGCATGGAGAGAGGTCCCGGTGGCTTGAGTCCCTCCATTTACCCCTTCCTTCCTTCTCTATCTGCCTCTTTGCCCTCCCTCCCTCTCTGCCCTCTCTGCCCTCCATCCCTCTCTGCCCTCCCCTCCCTCTCTGCCCCCCTTCATTTCTGCCCCCACTCCCTCTCTGTCCCCCCTCCCTCTCTGCACCCTCCTTCTCTACCCCCCTCCCTCTCTGCCCACGCTCACTCTACTCACCCCACCCCCGTCCCCCTCCAGCTGCTGCACAGATGGGGTTACTCATGAGTGGATAAGGCAGGGTATGGGGTAAAACGAGCAAATTAATAATAGTAACATAATATCAAGGTGGGGTTAGTGTGTGCGTGTGAGGGTGTTAGTGTGTGATGCCGAAGGCTGCCCCCCATAACCGCCGGTTGGTCTAGTCCTCTATTGTATTTTGTTTCCAATAACATAAATCAACATAATTATTAGCTAAAAAATCATTTATAAAAAATGTATGATAAAAATTATACTTTGTTATTGCTCATCTGACATTGTCTTGCCCCTAACTCCTTTCCCCCCTTGACAAAATCGATTTAATAGAAAGATTAAACGAGAACTTACCGTTAGACGTTTGATCTTTATTTTATGAGAAGTTGGTGAGGGATCACGTAAAGAGCCCGCCAGGCCGCATGCGTGTCAATCTTTAGAGCAGCGGTAGGAAACCACAGAATAGTTGCTGACCTAAGCTATAGGAAGATTAACGACCTTAGAACTACCGAATGATCTTTATGAGAAGTAGGGTTGGGAGTGGAGGGCATGTAATCCCTCACTTTAACTTTTCATAAAATAAAGATCAAACTTCAAACGGTAAGTTCTCGTTTAATCTTTCTATTTTATTTCGAAGTCACGTGAGTGAACACGTGAAGACTTCAAAGCTCTGTGGTTTCATGCAGTAACCCAATCTGTGTGTGAAACACTTAAACAGATAAACCATTAATGGTAGAACAAACATGGGTTATTAACCCCCTCTTAACCCATGATGCTAACTTGCATACATGGCCATTGTTCTTAACCGGACCATAGTCCCAATTGACTTTGAGTTAGACAATAACTCATGCAACACTGTGCAGAATTCTATCTGCAAATATCCAGACATATTCAACCAAATGTCTTAATTTATTACCACACACTATGTAAGCCTCTTGCTGTATGATGAAAGGGAAATATCCATTCTATTGACTGCTAATGAGCCATCAGCAATATCTTGAGACTATTGAATAACAATAAAGAAAGTATCTTTCATCTGATAGGTACTAGCAAGCTCAGTGCACTTATATACCTAATTACACCCCCAATCTCTGCTCTGGTGGGTATGCTGTCAACTTCAAATTTACACAATCATGCCCATTTTGCTACCCTAATGTCAGTTATTACCCAGAGACCAAGCCAGAGATTGACTAAAGACTGGGTTCTTTGTGCTGTGATCAGTTGCTGAAAGCATAATCATCTTAAAAAATACTGCTCCCATTAGGAATACAGTAGAAGATTATTTGCATAATAATTTACTGATGTGCATCACACACTACAATGAGTGAAGGCTATTAATGTGGTCATATAAAAGACACCCTGCATAATGTTAGTGAACAGCGGGTGAATAACCAATAACCGGACTGGCGGGCTCTTCACGTGACTTCGATATAAAATTATATGGTTTTCTATAAAATGAGGTTTTCTTAAGAACATAAGTATTAGATTAGATTATATTAGATTCAACGTTATTGTCATTGTACAGAGAACAAGTACGGACAGCAAAATACTTTTTCACCATACAGCCATACGAATAAAAAAAAACCATGATAGTCTATAACATAAACATCCCCACAGCGGTAACAAAGTTTCCCACTGTGAGGGAAGGCACCAAAGTTCAGTCAACCTCCTCTTTGATGTTATTTGATGTTCTATGATGTTCACCCGTGGTCGGGGCCTCCCGAACCCCCCGCAGTCACCGCTATGAGCAGCCCGATGTTCAGGTCCTCTCGCTGGGATGATGGAACTCTGATGTCGGAATGGAAGAATATCCTCAGCGGCTTGGACCTCCGAATCGGCCACTCCCTACTGGAGTCATCGGCTCCCGAAGTCCACAGGCCGTGCTGGGCAGAGATTTAACGCTGGCGGCCCTCGGCAAAAGGTCCAAGGACTCTGCGATGTTGTTCATCGCCACCTGCGCTGCCAGCTCTGCAAACCACAGCTCCACGATGTTGATGCAGCAGGCCCAACACTCCTGAGCTCCAAACGGCGATCCCAGGTAAGGCATCGCCCGCTCGGCGATGTATCCAGCACTGTGCCGCCGCTGCTGAAGTTCTGGTCCGGTCCCCGGCAGGAAAGGCCACGCCAATCCAGTTGGTAAGCCATGAGGAGTAGGGGAGGATGCAACACGGAGAATAGCCGCATCCTCGCCAGGAAGTGACTGGGAAATGGTTTCCCGCTTACCCTACCCCCCTCCCCCACATAAAATACCCCCCAAAATCCTCCAAAACATACTTTAAACAAACTAAAAATAAAGAAAAGATAGAAAGACAGACTGTAGGCAGAGGCTGCCATCATATGGCGCCCCTTCCTGCTATATCACATTATAGCAGAATTGCTTATACTTTGAAAGGGCAAAGCCAACTAATGAATAGTATCATCGAAAAACTGAAAGGCAGCACTCGCTCAATCTTACACTATGGCACCAGTTCAGATTAGTCATTCATTCGTTCATCATCGTTGAAAACATTAGTGACACAGTGGTGCTGGTTTCCGATGAGAATGGTGACAGATGCACCACGCATATCTGTCCTCCAGTTCCTGCGGACCTTCGCCGCTGGAAGTATAGGATTTTGTTGTGTGTGCTTTATCATCATTCCTTACAATGCTCAGGATTACATAGTACCCGTGGCGGGGGGGAACTCCCCACGACCTGACCTGATTATGCTCTCTTGTCCATGGAATGAGATAGGAAACCAGAACCCCAGATAAAGGAATCACGAGTGCTATTAAACCCTGCTCAAATCAACAATCCTTGTTTACTTATAATCGTTTGCATGTGAGGTTTAATTTAGATGTGACCCTGTGTGGAGCCAGAAGAGTACCATTTCAGGAGTGAGCCATTCAGCACCACATTGACTTGAATATTGCACTCTAATAGTCACTTTTGAGTGTTTCCAACATTGTTTTAAATTTCCAGCATTTGCAGTGGAAATATTTTTTGCACAGGGGCATGCATTTTGGCATAACTGAAGCCTGCTCGATCATAACAAGGTGTCTTATATGTTCCCAACTGTGCCAAGGTTATGAGTTGCTGTCACTTCCAGGGTTACAAGCATTGCCATGAAATTGGCTATGGAAATCAAACCCAGTGAGGAAACCCTGCTGTAAACAATCATTGCTTGTTGGCATAGCTTCATGTATTTCAGGCATTTCCGGCATTTTGGTAGATCTATGGATTTTATGTGAACACTATATATTTTTTATTGCCTTCAGCTTCCTGTATTTTTTTTAAATTCTTGTGTTGTGCAATTTAATTTGCTTTTATATGTGGCTCACTGGGTTCCTTTTAGGACTTTAAGGCATGCTTGAATTTGTTCCAGAAACCAATATTACTTAATGCTGCAATGCATCATTTAAAATGTGTGCACATGCATTTTCCTTTCAATTCTGCCCTCCCTTATGATCCCAGAAGTCTATTATATTTACTACTTAAAACATTACCTTCAGTGTAGTGCACTATATACAAAATTGAAGCCTTCAACAAATATATACAGTATTTATTTCAAAAAAACACAACTTTACTGCCTTTTAAAATACAACCAATCACCAATGCAAATTTTAGGAAATGTAATTTTATGAACATGTGGCTGTTTGTAAACAAACTAACAATTATTTTATATGAAGGGCTAAACTTGATATCATAGTATTAGCATTGTAAACAAAATAAGCTTGTTTTCAGCATGGTCACCTGTACAAGAGCATGGCAATCATATTTAATTGATTAAGAGGTGACACAATGGCGCAGCGGTGAATTGCCGTCTTACAACGCCAGAGATCTGGGTTTGACCCTGATTGAATGTACGGAGTTTGTATGATCACCCTGTGACCTGCATGAGTTTACTCCGGAATCTCCGGTTTCCTCCCACACTCTAAAGACGTACAGGTTTGTAGGCTAATTGGCTTGGTATAATTGTAAATTGTCCCCAGTGCGCGTAGGATAGTGTTTGTATGCAGGGATTGCTGGTCGGCGCGGACTCGGTGGGCCAAAGTGCCTGTTTCTGTGCTCTATCTCTAAAACTAAAAGATTTATTAAATTGCAAAAGTGCAATGAATATCAGGCTTTTTCTGAATGAGTTTAAGAAGGAACTGCATATGCTGGAAAATCGAAGGTACACAAAAATGCTGGAGAAACTCAGCGAGTGCAGCAGCATCTATGGAGCGAAGGAAATAGGCAATGTTTCGGGCCGAAAACCTTCTTCAGACTGATGGGTTTCGGCCCGAAACGTTGCCTATTTCCTTCGCTCTATAGATGCTGCTGCACCCGCTGAGTTTATCCAGCATTTTTGTGTACCTTGTTCTGAATGAGATTGGCTGCCAAGACAAGGAGCTAGTTATTGACTTAGGCAGCATGGTGGAGTATATATCGCAATCAGCATCAATGGTGCCACATTGGAAATGGTTGAGTGCTTTAGATTCTTTGTTGTTAATATTATCACTGATCTTTTGCAGACCAAACACATTGAATCGGCAGTCAAGAAGGAGGAATACAGGAACTTGACCAGTTCCTTTTGTGCCTGGAGTGAAGAGAACTGTCTCATCCTGAACACAACTAAGACTAAAGAGATGGTGGTTATCTTTGGCAGGTCCAAGCTCCCCCTTTAGCTGGTCAACACTGCTGGGGCTGACATTGAGGTGGTGCAGACATATAAATACCTTGGAGTGCACCTTGATAACAAACTGGACTGGTCTGTCAACTCTGACTCCCTCTACAAAAAAGGCCAGAGCAGACTCTTTTTCCTCAGAAGGCTCAAATCCTTCAATGTGTGTAATGACATGCTGCACATGTTTTACAAAACTATGGTTGCAAGTGTTATTTTCTATGCTGTTGTCTGCTGGGGCGACAGCATTAGTGCAAAAAACAACAAGAAGCTGGTCAAACTGGTTAAACGAGCTAGCTCAGTGCTGGAGGGGAGAGTAGACTCTGGGATGGATGTGCTTGAGAGGCGTATGAGGCACAAGGTGCAGGTCATCCTGAAAAACCCCGGGCATCCCCTCCATGAAATTCTGGAGAGTCAAAAGAGCACTCGGAACAACAACCGGCTCCTCTCCCTGCCCTGTAGAACGGAGCGGTTCAGGAGATCCTTCACCCCTGCAGCCATTAGATTTTATAATTCGGACCGCTAGGCTGTAGGGGGATGCATTCTTGCAATTTTTAATTTTTAATTGTTAATTATTGGTCTTTTTAAGCATTTATTGCTCTCAGGTAGTGTCCACAGTGTATTCTATGTATTTTCTGTCTGCGTTTGTTTTGAATCTGTGGGTTTGTTGGTTGGGGGCTTCTGGACATCTGAATTTCCCTGAGGGGATCAATAAAGTATTTATTATTATTATTATTATTATTATTATTATTATTATTATTATTATTATTATTATTATTATTATTATTATTATTAAGAATGTACACCAACATTTTTACTTACTGAGGAGACTGATGTAATTAGGCATTTCTCCGGTGACACTACAGATGCAGCAGAAAACATACCATCGGGTTGCATCAAAACTTGGTTTGGGAACAACTCTATCCTAGCTGGAAACAATGGTGGGGACTCTGGTCTATGTGACGAACTGGGCTACATCCTTAAATCTCTGCAATTTCTTGTAGTCTTGGAGAAAGCTAATCCTAAACCAAGCTGTCATGCAACCCGATAGTACACTTTCTGTGGTGTATCTGCAGAGGTTAGTCAAAGTCATTGGGTTTGATTTCCATAGCCAATTTCATGGCAATGCTTGTAACACTGGAAGTGACAGCAAAGTCATTGGAGACGTGCTGAATTTCCTCAGTCTCCTGAAGAAGTAGAGGCATCAGGTTGAAAGGAAACAGTAAAAATTGGAAAGATCCATGGTTTTCAAGGGAAATTGGACACGGTTCAGAAAAAGAGAGAGATCTACAATAATTATAGGCAGCATGGAGTAAATTAGGTGCTTGAGGATAAAGAATGTAAAAAGAATCTTAAGAAAGAAATTAGAAAAGCTAAAAGAAGATATGAGGTTGCTTTGGCAAGTAAGGTGAAAGTAAATCCAAAGGGTTTCTACAGCTATATTAATAGCAAAAGGATAACAAGGATAAAATTGGTCCATTAGAGAGTCAGAGTGGACAGCTATCTGCAGAGCCAAAAGAGATGGGGGAGATATTGACCAATTTCTTTTCTTCGGTATTCACCAAGGAGAAGGATATTGAATTATGTGAGGTAAGGGAAACAGGTAGAGTAGCTATGGAAACTATGAGATTCAAAGAAGAGGAAGTACTGACACTTTTGAGAAATATAAAAGTGGATAAGTCTCCAGGTCCGGACAGGATATTCCCTAGGACATTGAGGGGAGTTAGTGTAGGAATAGCAGGGGCTATGACAGAAATATTTCAAATGTCATTAGAAACGGGAATAGTACCGGAGGATTGGCGTACTGCGCATGTTGTTCCATTGTTTAAAAAGGGGTCTAAGAGTAAACCTGGCAATTATAGACCCGTTAGTTTGACGTCAGTGGTGGGCAAATTAATGGAAAGGATACTTAGAGATAATATATATAAGCATCTGGATAAACAGGGTCTGATTAGGAACAGTCAACATGGATTTGTGCCTGGAACATCATACTTGACTAATCTTCTTGAATTTTGTGAAGAGGTTACTCGGGAAATTGATGAGGGTAAAGCAGTGCATGTTGTATATATGGACTTCAGTAAAGCCTTTGACAAGGTTCCTCATGGAAGGTTGTTTAAGAAGGTTCAATGGTTGGGTATTAATGGTGGAGTAGCAAGATGGATTCGACAGTGGCTGAATGGGAGATGCCAGAGAGTAATGGTGGATGGTTGTTTGTCAGGTTGGAGGCCAGTGACTAGTGGGGTGCCACAGGGATCTGTGTTGGGTCCACTGTTGTTTGTCATATACATCAATGATCTGGATGATGGTGTGGTAAATTGGATTAGTACGTATGCAGATGATACTAAGATAGGTGGGGTTGTGGAAAATGAAGTAGATTTTCAAAGTCTACAGAGAGATTTATGCCAGTTGGAAGAGTGGGCTGAAAGATGGCAGATGGAGTTTAATGCTGATAAGTGTGAGGTGCTACATCTTGGCTGGACAAATCAAAATAGGACGTTCATGGTAAATGGTAGGGAATTGAAGATAGCAGGTGAACAGAGGGATCTGGGATTAACTGTGCACATTCCCTGAAAGTGGAATCTCATGTTGATAGGGTGGTAAAGAAAGCTTTTGGTGTGCTGGCAAATCAGAGCATTGAGTATAGAAGTTGGGATGTAATGTTAAAATTGTACAAGGCATTGGAGAGGCCAATTCTGGAGTATGGTGTACCATTTTTGTCGCCTAATTATAGGAAGGATGTCAACAAAATAGAGAGAGTACAGAGGAGATTTACTAGAATGTTGCCTGGGTTTCAGCAACTAAGTTACAGAGAAAGGTTGAACAAGTTAGGGCTTTATTCTTTGGAGCGTAGAAGGTTAAGGGGGGACTTGATAGAGGTCTTTAAAATAATGAGAGGGATAGACGTGGATAAGCTTTTCCCACTGAGAGTAGGGAAGATTCAAACAAGGGGACATGACTTGAGGATTAAGGGACAGAAGTTTAGGGGTAACATGAGGGGGAACTTCTTTACTCAGAGAGTGGTGGCTGTGTGGAATGAGCTTCCAGTGAAGGTGGTGGAGCCAGGTTTGTTTTTATCATTTAAAAATAAATTGGATAGTTATATGGATGGGAAAGGAATGGAGGGTTATGGTCTGAGCACAGGTATATGGGACTAGGGGAGAATACGTGTTTGGCACGGACTAGAAGGGTCGAGATGGCCTGTTTCTGTGCTGTAATTGTTATATGGTTATTATATATGGTTATATCAGTGTGCATTTTTTGGCCATTGCTTCAATGGGGTTGATCCTGGACAGATTGCTGGTCAAATTCTCGTAACAATTCTCATTATACTGGCATGATTTTGGTTACCTGTACTGTTTAGTGTCAAGGTTAGTTTCAAAGTACTTCTGCGGAGTGTTTCTATACCTCATGATGCTCTTTGTACAGAGTTATGCACCACATGTAGTCAATGCTGTTGAAAGCCTTTGTTCGGGCACGATCTTTGAACTATATCAAAGCAACAATATTCTGAAGAGTATTCTAAGTTGGTTAGAAAATTGACCAAAGCTGTTTACTTGCTTTCATGAATGTTTAGACTGGAGCACTTGCTGGGGCCCTTCCAGTTTATTTATTCCAGACAGGCAGACAGTATACTAAGACTGATTGAGGGTCAAGCATTTCAGGTTGACTTACCATTTCTATTTACAAATTAGAATCACAGACTACACTCATGGTTTGTTTCCTTCGAGGGTTGCCTCTGACCTGAAAACAACCTGCCTGCTTCTATTCTTTATTTTTGAATACCATGACCTTGAAATCCTCTGGAAATGTGTTGCATTTATGTGGCTGTCACAGGAGAACCAAGTGGGAGATTTCAATGAGGAGGCACAGTTTAAACAGTTCACGCATTGTTTCTTATTGAGTCTTTGGTGAAAGGTTAACAGCCCAAACACTCAAGGTGCAAATGGCATCCTGCTGGGAGATCTTGCCAATCTCAATGTTTGTCCCTTTCCAGCAGCTCATTCTGCTCTGCTCATTCTCCTAGTCATACTGCACTCCTAGGAGAATGTTTACTTATCCATTTAACTGCTTTGTTCAGAGCATAACAACAAAACACTGCGTGTTGAAAATAAAAACCAAAATTGTGAGAAATATGCATATGCAGCAGCATCTGTGGAAAGATTTAAAAATAAATGGTACAAGGATAAAAGATTGAGAATGGAACAAATTAAAAAAAGAGAACCAAAAATGTTATTTGTAACTACAAAAGAAAAATGGTATAGATTATATATTTATGAATGATCCACAACAACACACATAGTGGAGATCCATCTTTATTCCATAGGCAAACAGGAACATTCAAACAGCCAGCCATTCTCATGTAGCTCCCCTGGCTTGTGAGAGAGAGAGAGAGAGCGAGCTGGCTGACCTTGCTAGTGCAAAACTGTGTAGTACCGTAATACCATGGAAAGGGTGGCATGTACATATGTGTAGTGGAGATTGATTAAAAATGGCATGAATGAATAAGGGTTAAACTACATCCTTCCTCTTAAAAAAGCAAAACATATATAGAGTGTTTAGTGGAGCACATTGTAAAACACCAGTATAAGGTTCAGCATTTATTATTTTATGTGTACATGCTTGTGCATATGTGAGCACATAAAACAAGACGGGTCATGTACAGTTCAAGTGTAGCCGGTAAATTTTCCTATCAGCGGGTTTGGCTTGCAGACTCAACCTGCACATGTATGATAATACCCCTCGTGCACCTCATCCTTCTCTGTGGGAGCAAGTCCCTTATCAGGCGAACGTGGAGGAGAAGACACTGGTGGAGGTCGGGGCACCAGGGAAGGCAGGGATGTCACTGGCACTGGCAGAGGGATCGCTGGAGTAGCATTCGCGGAGCGTTATGGGAGACCGGCAGGCTGGTCCGGGTAAGGACATGGACATGCCGGTTCATTAACCGGAAGGAGGTGCTGGTGGGTTCGCAGATAGATGCCGTCAATACTGACCAAGTACGAGCGTGGCTCTGCGGTGGACCCCAGAATGACTCCGAGGCGATCGTAACCTTGGAGTGACCGTAAGAGAACAACCTGTCCCTTGTTGAGCAGTTGAAGCGGAGAACTGATTTTATCGTAGTATTTTCTTTGTATCTCGTGGCGGCTTTAGAGCTCGGATTGGATCACTGATGGTGTACGAACTTGTGGTTCTAGTAGTTGCTTGGTGTAGCGGCAGATTATCATATCTTTCAGGTAATTAGCACCCTAGCCACTAAATGGATGAGAATGGTTGAAGGCGGTGTCTTCGAAATGCATGCAAGCTCACTCACCGAGACCTTCAGAATATCTTCACAGATATGGCTTAAAAACACATTCTTTTGATGAATAAATGTTTTATTGCTGATAGAAAATAGTAAGATACATCCAAATTTCTTCCGACTCGTTACTACAATCTTCATCGAACTCCAGCTTATTACGTTAAACATCAGAATACTCCTTGTGTCTCCGTAACACTGGCATGATCTGGCATGTGACGCGCATGACCCGCATGGTAGAAGGGTTAACCATCCCCATCGTCTCTCCAAACTAATCAAAAAACTTAACTTCTGCGCAAGCATCTAAGCTCCGAACATGCCCAAAAACACGTCATAAATCCCACCCACAATATAACAGGCAGCCTAAAATTTAAAGGCACATGCCATGATCAATGACATGCAAAACAGGCCAAATGGCCACTACACTTGGCCATAGGCAGGGTGGAGCGGGTTAGCCGTGATATGAGCCATTCAGCTGCAGATCCCAGGAGAGGGTCGAGGACGATGTTCCGTAGGTAGAGTACGTCAAGATAAACATCAGAGCTGGCCCTGTGTGAGTTTTCCATTAGTTCTTTTGCACTTCTTACTGCGCGCTCAGCCAAGTCGTTGCACTTCGGGCACTCTGGGCTGCTGTTAATGTGGTGAAAGTCCCCGTTTTTCGTGAAATTCCTGAACAGCTGACTGGAGAATTGAGGTCCATTGTCTGAGAGTAGCTTTAGGGGGGCTCCGTAGGCAGAGACGTGGTGAGTTACTTTTTGAATGACCATGGCAGAGGTCGGGCTACTGAGCAATTCGATATCAAATCATCCTGAGTAGGAATCGACTAGAACCAGGTATTGTTGGCCCTGCCACTCAAATATGTCAGCTGCTAATGTGGACCAGGGTAAGTCCGCTATGGGAGAAGTGGGAGAAGTGGTTATTTCCGACAGATGTTTTTTGCAGGTTGGACGAGGTGCCCGTGAGAGAGTGTCAGCTAAGTGCATGTCCTTACTACGTTTGTAGGTTAGTCTGATGTCATATCTCTGTAGTTCCATCGTCATGTGTTGTAAACACACTGGTGCCGTGTGGATCAGTTTACTGAGGATACTGACCAAGGGCTGATGTTTGGTTTCGACCGTAATCAGGTTGCCAATGATAAAGTCCTTGATTTTCTTGCAGGCAAAAGTTACTGAAAGTAGCTCCTCGATTTGAGCATAGCACTGTTCAGTGTCAGTCATGGTGCGGGAGATATAGGCAACTGGTCTGGGACCTTGGTTACACAAAAAGGCTGGAGAAACTCAGCGGGTGCAGCAGCATCTATGGAGCGAAGGAAATAGGCAACGTTTTGGGCCGAAACCCTTCTTCAGACTGATGGAGGGTGGGGGGGCAGGGAGAAGAAAGGGAAAAGGAGGAGGAGCCCGAAGGCTGGGGGATGGGAGGAGACAGCAGGGGGACTGAGGAAGGGGAGGAGACAGCAAGGACTAACAAAATTGGGAGAATTCGATGTTCATGCCCCCGGGATGCAGACTCCCCAAACGGAATATGAGGTGCTGTTCCTCCAATTTCCGGTGCTGCTCGCTGTGGCCATGGAGGAGACCCAGGACAGAGAGGTCGGAGATGGAGTGGGAGGGGGAGTTGAAGTACTGAGCCACCGGGAGGTCAGCTTGGTTATTGCGGACAAGGCGGAGGTGTTCGGCGAAACGATCGCCCAACCTCCGCTTGGTCTCACCGATATGGATCTGCTGACATCTAGGTCTGGGACCCTTCCCGTCTTCTTGTAGGCAAGCAACGACCAGTCCATACTGGGAGTCATCACAGGTGAGGGTGGCGGGTAACTTGGCATCAAAGTATGTGAGGGTTGGAGCACAAGACATTAGTTGTTTGACGGTTTCAAATGCCCTCTGCTGGTGTTGGTCCCAGGACCAGTGGGTATCCTTGTGGGTCAGTTGTCACAGCGGGACTGACAGCTCGCTGAAGTTGGGGATGAATTTTCCCAGGTAGTTTACCATGCCTAGAAATTGTTGTAGAGCTGTCACGTGCTGGCATTTTGTTGATGGCAATGGTTTAGACGGGTCTGGCATGAGTCTGTTGTTGGTGAACACATGGCCCACGTAAGACATTTTGTCAACCCAAAACCTGCATTTGTGAGGGTTCAGTTTGAGATTTACCTCGCTGGCACAACCCAGGACCTGCTTCAGGTTTGAGTCAGTTTCTTGTGCATTACGCCTGGTGATTAGGATGTTGTCCATGATTATGCCGCATGGGTAGCCAGTATAGAGTTTTTCCATAGTACGTTGAAAAACTTCGCTGGTTGAATTGATGCCAAATGACATTCGTAAGAATTGGAATCGTCCGAAAGGCGTCGCGAGTGTGGTTAGCATGGAGGATGTATGGCCCAGCGGTATTTGCCAAAATGAGTTATTTGCATCTAGGACAGAGATGCTGGAGTCAATTATAAAAGATGAGATAGCCGAACATTTGGATTGCAGTAACAGGACCGATCTGAGTCAGCATGGATTTATGAAGGGGAAATCATGCTTGACTAATCTTCTGGAATTTTTTGAAGATGTAACTTGGAAAATGGACAAGGGAGAGCCAGTGGATGTAGTGTACTTGGACTTTCAGAAAGCATTTGATAAGGTCCCATATAGGAGATTAGTGGACAAAATTAGGGCACATGGTATTGTGGGTAGAGTGCTGACATTGATAGAGAAGTGGTTGGCAGACAGGAAATAAAGAGTAGGGATTAACGGGTCCCTTTCAGAATGGCAGGCAGTGACTAGTGGGGTACCGCAAGGCTCGGTGCTGGGACGGCAGCTATTTACATATACATCAATGATTTGGATGAAGGGATTGAAAGTAACATTAGCAAATTTGCAGATGACACAAAGCTGGGTGGCACTGTGAAATGTGAGGAGGATACCATGAGAATGCAGGGTGAATTGGACAGGAGGGGGCAGATGCATGGCAGATGAAGTTTCATGCGGATAAATGTGAGGTTATCAACTTTGGTAGCAAAAACAGGAAGGCAGATTACTATCTAAATGGCGTCAAGTTGGGAAAAGGGGAAGTACAATGGAATCTGGGGGTCCTTGTACATCAGTCTATGAAAGTAAGCATGCAGGTACAGCAGGCAGTGAAGAAACTGAATGGCATGTTGGCCTTTATAACAAGAGGAATTGAATATAGGAGCAAATAGGTCCTTCTGCAGTTGTACAGAACCCTAGTGAGACCACACCTGGAGTATGGTGTGCTGTTTTGGTCCCCTAATTTTAGGAAAGACATTCTTGCTATTGAGGGAGTGCAGCGTTGGTTTACATGTTTAATTCCTGGGATGGCGGGACTGTCATATGATGAGAGAATGGAGAGCTGGGCATGTATACTCTGGAGTTTAGAAGGATGCGAGGGGATTTAATGGAAACATATAAGATTGTTAAGGGTTTGGACCTGCTAGAGGCAGGAAACATGTTCCCGATGTTGGGGGAGTCTAGAACCAGGGGCCACAGTTTAAGAATAAGGAGTAAGCCATTTAGAACGGAGACGAGGAAACACTTTTTCTCACAGAGAGTGGTGAGTCTGTAGAATTTTCTGCCTCAGGTGGAGGCCGGTTCTCTGGATGCTTTCACGAGAGAGCTAGATAGGGCTCTTAAAAATAGCGTAGTCAGGGGATATGGGGAGAAGGCAGGAATGGGGTTCTGATTGGGGATGAGCAGCCATGATCACATTGAATGGTGGCGCTGGCTCGATGGGCCAAATGGCCTACTCCTTCACCTATTGTCTATTGTCTAACTGTTTTTATTTTTATCACTCATCTTTCCAATTTTTATAATAAGCATTGCTTATTAATACCACTGTTTCATCAGCACATTGTACTTTTTCTCTAGGTCCATTTCCATTGGTAAATTGGTTTCATTTCAGTGGCTGAGTACAATGTCACTATGCCACTATATGGCACATTCGCTATTGAAGAACAGAAATGATCTGAAATGTTATTTTTGTTTATTTTCCACTTAGTGGCCCGCAATGCCATCTGGAATACATCAGCGGAAAGGAAAAGGTTCATGCTACTTTCACACCCTGTTGCTTTTCTGCATGAATTGCTTCATTCACAGTTTAACAACATATGGAATGAGAAACTCCGTAACATGGTAAATATTCAGTTGTCAGCATCTGTTTTCATGCTATTGAGAAATGCTTCCTGACACATGGTTTGAGTTCCACTTGATAGAGCACCCAGTCGAATTTCATTTGGACCAACCAAAGAAAAGTATAATCTCTCAAAAATTCTTCTCAGAAGCAGAAGCCAACCACTGCCGATCTACCACTGCTGGATATGTAGAAGGCTAGAATTGTTAGGCTGCATCACAGCAACTGAGCTAATTTCTACATAAATCATAATATTCTCTAATAGAAGGAAGGACATCAGGTTTGATTGTGAGGAAATATTTTTGAATATATGAAACATTTTTCGACAAAGTGGGTGGGTTATTGCTACAAATCTGAGATTCAGATAGATGGTCAATTCAAGATTTCATCTCATATAGTGGTTGGAGAAAGCATTACTTTTTGCATTGGGACATGGAACCACAGTTACCAAAGCTTCATTGTCACTGTCAGCTGTATATGTAAACATATTTGAATAGAGTGTCAAAATGGTAGGTTATCCTTTGTACTGAAGGTACTGAACTTACAATGCAGTCAAAAGCATCAAATTTCAAAACCTGAGTTCAATATGCATAATATTATTGCTAATATTACACAGGAGAGGATTTTGTAGCTCATTATCCTAATTTCACGTTCCATTGAAGGCGAAGCATATTCTGAATCTAATTCTTCTGAGATTGCATCTAATATGATGGTTGTCAAGCTGTGAAGCCATATGACACAATCTGTCCTAATTGTAGGAAAGTGATCCCTCCTGCATTCAAATCCTCTGACAGTGTGGGTGGTTACACATGATTTGGGCTGGAGCTTTATCAAGCACCAGAATCAGCATGACACTCAACTGTATGACTCCCATTTTCCATATAGGTTAATATATAATTTACTCCAGGGTCCAAATTGTGTTGATGTAGAAGAATTAATTGTCTAAATCATAATGATGTTGTTTGCCTTGCAACATGCCTTAATGAAATTCATTCTGCACCCTTCAGCTGTAAAATCCCTCAGTTGTGTTTTCCTTTCACCACAAGCAATCTAACAGTAAGTACATTTTGATGTACAAATGGCCCCATAGCAGATGCATCCACGTTGCGGGCTAGAAACTGGAGGAATCCTGAGCTAATTCTGCTACCACCATCATTGATTGTAACAAGTAATGGCTCCCAGTGATTGTTGCCGGAAGCTTGCGTCCTTTTCAGGACGGACGATCACAGCGAGGTAAACATTTGTAACAAGATGGACACGGAAGAGGAAGACGTACAAATCGCGGGCAGCAACTTAGGGATTTTGGTTTTCACATAGCCTAACGTTGTGTTCAATAAATCACTGGATTCAGATAACAGTTTTGATTCACTCAACTCGCAGGAGGGCCAGAAACAGCATATCCACGGAAATCCTGATTGTGTTCATATACAGGATAATATCTCTAAACTTTTCCACAAATTCTAGGTTGCTGTTGCTGCTTGTTGTTACCAAAAGGCAGTAGAGATTAAACAGCATGTCAAAGTGAAACAGATTTTTTTTTAATCCCTACAATTTCTCCATTTACAATAGAAAAATTACATAAATATTTGGAAATGAAATAGGATGGTAACTCACATTTAGATATCAATCTTTTATTTTGACCTTAGACAATGGGTTTTATTTTTTCACATTGTGATTTGTAACTATTTATTTCCAAAATATGTCATTATTACGATATACTATTTTTTTCCAGATCCAGATCTTTTTAATTCAAAACATTAGATGTAACTTTTTGCTGAAAATTAATTACATGAATCATTCTGTTTCTGAGTGTGACACTTATGTCAATTAATATAAAAAATAAAATATAAGAAAAAAAGCATTCAAATTATCACATGATCTCATAAGCTCACATGCATATGAGCCTTGTTTGCACATTTATATACAAACACACCACACTGCTCCGCACTGAAAGAGTGTTTCACAACTTCGGTTTCTGTTAATTACAGGCTTTAGCAATTGCCTTTCTCAGATATTTACACCTTAACTGTGCTTTGGTGTCTATCATTGTAATTACTGCTTAATTTGAAGAATTTCTGCATATTCCGCGTAACAGTACATATTCTGTTGTGCTGCTGCAAGTAAGAATGTAATTGTTTTGTCTGTTACATATGACAATAAAACACTCTTGACTATAGATGTATGACTTCTGAACTGCACTCATTGCTGCCTATTCTGATATGATTATTGCTACAATTAATTGGTCAATGTGGGTTCTTCAGTTTTTTTCCTCCAATACAATCAAGTTATAGTTTGGTACTTCATACTTGTTCTATCCCATCAACATTCCACTTCTTCCTGTCATACTTGTCTGCCAATCTTAACCCTGCCCCATTCTATAGTTGTTTGAAGAGCTTCTCTTTACCTCTTCCTAGTGAATTGGCAGGATTCATAGAAACATAGAAACATAGAAATTAGGTGCAGGAGTAGGCCATTCGGCCCTTCGAGCCTGCACCGCCATTCAATATGATCATGGCTGATCATCCAACGCAGCATCCCATACCTGCCTTCTCTCCATACCCCCTGATCCCCTTAGCCACAAGGGCCACATCTAACTCCCTCTTAAATATAGCCAATGAGAGTTCCAGAGATTCACCACTCTCTGTGAAAAAAGTTCTTCTCATCTCGGTTTTAAAGGATTTCCCCCTTATCCTTAAGCTGTGACCCCTTGTCCTGGACTTCCCCAACATCGGGAACAATCTTCCTGCATCTAGCCTGTCCAACCCCTTAAGAATTTTGTAAGTTTCTATAAGATCCCCTCTCAATCTCCTAAATTCTAGAGAGTATAAACCAAGTCTACCCAGTCTTTCTTCATAAGACAGTCCTGACATCCCAGGAATCAGTCTGGTGAACCTTCTCTGCACTCCCTCTATGGCAATAATGCCCTTCCTCAGATTAGGAGACCAAAACTGTACGCAATACTCCAGGTGTGGTCTCACCAATACCCTGTACAACTGCAGTAGAACCTCCCTGCTCCTATACTAAAATCCGTTTGCAATGAAAGCTAACATACCATTCGCATACGATTCAAATTATGATTTTTCTTCGGAGTCATGTGAGTGACTACGTGAAGAACCCGTCCAGCACGCATGCGCGACATTGCGTTCACGCAGTGTAACAGCAACGAACGGGAGTACAGGCGCTCCCGTTACAAGCCTGAAGGAACGGACCATTAGGTAAGTACTTACCTACAGGTTAAATTCTCGACTTTGCCTCTCTTTGTTGCTCCAGGGGAACTGGAGACAGCAAAGCAGCACAGAGGGAAGCGGCCCCAGTTCGACTCCAGGGAAGGAACGTCACGTCAGTGGAGGGGGGAGAGGCGGCAACAGGACCACACACTCTGCGGTCCACAGACACGGGTACTGCGCCGATGCCCAGTCCGCTAAACAGCTGTCTGACTAACAGCAGCGGACTGGAGGGAAATTCAAAACTGGCCAGTAGCACCTGCATCTCCAGACAAGGAGACTCGCCACCCGGGAACCGCTGAAATGCCGCCCGAAAACGGCAGACAGCCTCTATCAGCAAAGCCAGCAACCAAATCTCGGGCTGGAGACAGACACAGAAGATGGAATCAGCACTTCAAACGAGAACAAGTAAGTGTCTGTTCTCCAAGCCAGAGTAAGGTCATGGAGCCAAAAACTTCAGCGAGACTTGCCTCAGGAGCAGGGGCAAGTCCGCCAAGGGAGCATAACACTCCCACTCCAGTGCTACAGCACTGGCCATCTCCCTTGTTGAGGGACCAATGGCGACCAGGGCTGGGCTGGTCAAGAAGAGGGGTCACTGGCTGAAGAGTATCGGGAGTATGCTTGAGGTACAGGATCAAGTAGAGCTGCTGGGTGTGGCCGCTATGTGGTTCCACCACTAGCGAGATGGCCTTTTCAGTCTCAACTGACGGCCAGTTTACTACCTGTTCTTTTCAAAACCTCTCCAAGACAGGTAGTCATGAGGCGCTGGTTTCATCACGCCTCCCCTAAATTGCATTTACTCAAAGTGCCCACCAGTTATTGGGGGGTACATTGAGCATAGCTTTTTAAAAAACCCAAATATCTTAAATTGCATTTGATATCCCTGACGTCGGCTATCATTTTTGCATGCTCATTCCAGAGGGGCGGGGTAGTATGGCAAAACACCTGACCCTATTGTTCACAGATGCTCCGCAACTTCTCAGGAAGTTATAAAACCTGCCCTCAACTTAAAAAATTTACAGGACTGTGAGAACGCCGACCTCACAACCACAGATCCTGCTATCTGGCTAAGTTATCAAACCAAGCCTAAGAAACTGGACAAAGTATCCAAAAATTCGGCATCAAGAGGGCAGGGCCTGCAATGAGCACCACACAAAACCAGACAGCAGTGCCTCTACGCGTCCACCAGTAGGCGTCTACTTAAGAGTACTGGTGAAAGCTCGGGGCCCGCATGCCAACCCCCAGTAAGCCCTTACAAGCCTGGGTCCAGAGCGGGCCCCATGGAAAATGCGCCACCCCCCAACAACACCATCCCTACAGACAAGGAACCAGAAACCAAATAAATGAACACACCACCAAACAACAGTGAAGACAGATAAGTATGGTTCCCACCATCACATAAAGGTGAAGGGTTTGTACTAACAGAGGGGGAGGGACGTTTGTGTAGAACTCTATATGTGTTGAGTCCATTTTCTTTTTTTGTTAACATTTTTCTATGGTATGCAAATGTATAATCTATTTTTGTAAAGCACTTTGGTGTCAATGCGAGTTGACTTAAAATGTGCTATATAAATAAAACTTACTTACTATTGGGCAAGCATATTGCTCAGTAGTGCACCATTTTGCATGTTCTTTTATAAATTAACAACATCACAGTGGTGGCATATACCAAACCACTTGGGCGGAATAAAATCGATATTATGTGACAATTTATTTAACAATTGGTAACCGTATGTCGTCAAACATGTTTGACCCTCAGTAACTTACTTATCAGGTGAGCTAAATACTGTAAACAAACATTTAAACCAAAAGTATTTGCTGAGATTACAAAGCAATATAAGCAAAGCAACACCAGATATCGATTACCTTATATCACAATTGAATCGCCACGTACCAATGTATGCCGCATGAAACCAACTCAAGGCAGCGGCATGGATACATTTCCGCGTATTGTGGTGGTGGGGGAGGGGGGGGGGGGGGGGGTGGAATTATTCTCTATGTTCTCCCCTTCTTTCTACGCATATCCACTAGGGAACATACCTGGGAAGAAACTGCTCAAACTCAGGAACTACACATTCAACTACAACAAAACCTGTACTGGAGTTCCTGGCAGGCCTTCACCACAATGAAGGACTCAGCTACTGCGCCATCAATATAGCCAGAAGTACTCTGTCAGCCTACTCAACTCAGGCACCACAACAGCAGGGCAAGGGTACCACCCACTGGTGATCAAATTCAGGAGAGGTATATTCAATTCCCATTCCCCAGAACTAGGTACACCCAAATTGGGAAGTCAGTGAGGTCCTGACGTACCTTAGGGGATGATCACCAGCCAGGTCCCTCACCCTGGAACAGTCTACCCTGAAGATGGATATGCTGACGGCCTTACCTCAGCACAAAGACCCAGTTCTTCCATCTACTGCGATTGGACAACATGTTGATAACACCAGATAGTGTCACATTTTCCATTCAGGGGCTGGCCATACAGAGCAGACCAGGAACATCAGGTCCAGTCATGGAATTGCGGGCATACCCACCTGAACCACGGTTATGTGTCATGACCCACTTAATGAACTACATTGACACAATAAGAAATACCCGAGGGAGAGGAAAAAGCCTTGTGGGTCAGTCACAAGAAACTTCATGGTCGGGTGACAAGCTAAACTACCTCTAGTGGCTCAAGCAGGTACTGGGAGTTGCTGGAGTAAATACTAACGTGTATGAATCTTATTCCACCATGGCAGTTTCCACGTCAGTGACTAAGAGGATGGACGAGCCTATGGACCACATCCAGGCTACAGCGGGGTGGTCTAGGGAGTATACGTTCCAAACTTTGTAACACGCCTCTGGCAGAACCTGTATCGGTTGCAGAAATAACATTAGAATCTGCAAATATATAATTTAAGCCCGGGGGAGCATTTGTCTTGCTATTGTTGATAACACCATTTTTGTTTTACAAACAGATTCATGGTTGATTACGATAGCATACTTCGTGCCCTCCGCTCCCACCCTCAATAGTAGAGATCAAACTGGTAACTAAGCTCTCCTTTTCTTTACTATATTCATTTCAATTACTGTGTCTGTCTGTGATTCCACACCGCTGCTTTGAAGTATGTCGCGCATGCGTGCTGGACGGGTTCTTCACGTAATCCCTCATCGTAACTCCTCATAAAATACAGATCAAACTTCAAACTGGTAAGTTCTCATTTAATCTTACTATTTTGCTTCTATTTCAAATGCTGTGACTTCAGTTTACCTTCTTAGCTGGGGGTTCAAGGTTACAAAGCTTCAATAGCTCAGTTGGGATGAAACTCGTAGCTGAATGTGACATTGTACAATACGGGTAGTAGTGCGAAATGATGAGTTGTGATCAAAGCCTCATTAAGAAAGCATGCAACCTTTTGACTGCACCAATGGATGCTGGCTGGTAATGGGGAATTAAGGAGTGCTTAATACCATTGCATCTAATGAAGTGTTCAAACAGAAATGATGTGAATTGAATTCAGTTATTTGACATTAAATCTTCAGCTCCTCAACTCTATTGTTTGATATTGTCCATAATCTCACGTGTAAAACATCAAAGCATATAGAATGTGCATCATTGATGACCAGACTCCTCGACTCCTAAATGGTCATGTTCGGTATTTCCATATCCATGAGCTTTAATGGTCTCATTCTGCAATCTCACAAGACAATATATTTTGATATGTTCATCAACATCTGGACAACATATAAAGCTCATAACAATGGTAGACAAAAATGCTGGAGAAACTGCGGGTGAGGCAGCATCTATGGAGCGAAGGAAATAGGTGACATTTCGGGTCGAGACCCTTCTACAGACCTTATTTTCCAGCATCTGCAGTTCCTTCTTAAACAAAGCTCATAACAATAACCTTTTATATACAAAACCAATATGTTCTGTGTATATTCACTTCAGACATTTTTGAACAATGGACAATTTGAATAGAAGTAGAAACAAGGAATGGCTGTTGAGGAAAGATCATTACAATACAATACAATACAATACAATACAACGTTTATTTGTCACATTGCACAAAAAGTGCAAGTGAAATGATACGTCAGCAGCGATACAATGATAAAGGGCACACACAAAAACACAATAAATTTTTTTAACATAAACATCCACCACAGCATTCATCACTGTGGTGGAAGGCACACAATTTGGCCAGTCCTCCTCCATTTCCCCCCGTGGTCGGGACCTCAACCCTCCGCAGCCGTTGCTGCGGGCGTCCAGATGGTAAAAGGACAAGGTACAAGTCCAGGTAAGTCCAGAGTCGGCTCCTCCCCACCGGAGACCGCGGCTTTTAGTTGGTGTAGGCCGCAGGCCGGCGGCCGAAGATTTAAAGTTCCCTCCACGTCGCAGCCGTAAGCACCGCAGTCTGCAGGGCCGGCGGTCGAAGCTCCCCTCCAGGGGTGATGTTAAGTCCATACCGGACCCGCGGTAGAAGTTGGCCGCGGGCCGGCGGTGGAAGCTTCTTCTTCCCCCCGGGTCCCCCACGAGGGATCCCGGGCTGTAGACGCCGCGCCAGCTGGAGCTGTGCAGACCGCGGCTTCAGGCTGCTGTCTGCTGCGGGCCAACGGAACGGAGCGCTCCCCTCCAGCGAGCCCCAGCTCCGTGCTGACAGTCCACGCTGCACCCGCCGCCGGAGCCCCGAGCCCCGGGCGCGTCTCCGGGAAAGGCCGCGCCGATCCTCGCTGTTAGGCCACGGGGGAGGCGACCTGGAAAAAGTCGCCTCTCCATGGAGGAGGCGGCCGAAACGGTTTCCCCCACACCACCCCCCACACAAAACACACTAAGAAACACTAAAAACAGACTTTAAGACATACTAAAAAAAAAAAAAAAGTTGAAAAGACTAACACGCTGCTGACAGGGCTGCTGCCAGTGCAGCGCCCCCACCGGTATGTTAGAGTGATGATAACAGAGATAGTCCTGGAGATAATGGCCTGGTGCTCATCCGCAGGGTCATGGTCAAGGGGTAGCTATGAGGAGGCGTCCGAGAGCTGGCATGTGGCCTCAGCATGGTAGAGCCAGCCAGATTGCAACGGTACCTCCCTTGTCGGCGGGTTTGATGATAACATTGTTGCAAAGTGAGCAGGAGGGCTTGGCGTTCAGAGGGACTGTGAATAGAACAGGTAAGGGGTGTAGAAAAGTCAAGATGGCCAATGACTCACCAGCAGTTAGAGATAAAAAGGTCCAGAGAGGGTCGATGGCCGTCGGGGGGAGTTCATGATGAGGAAATCTTTCGGGACTGAAGAAGGGTCTTGACCCAAAATGTCACCCATTCCTTCTCTCCAGAGATGCTGCCTGTCCTGCTAAGTTACTCGAGCTTTTTCTATCTATCATCATTTAAGCCTTAAATCTTATTACTGGAAAACTGATATTACTCTTCACTCAATATTGTATATCAATTATTGCAATCTAAAAACTCTGATTAATGGCAGTGCTCTCTGTAGGGGAAAAAATCAAATTGAACTCACTGGAAATGTAATAAATTCACCAAATGATGCTCTTCAGCATCATTTGGTGCCTCAAAGCCATAATTTAACATTAAAATCTCTTGAAGAGTTCAGCCTCTGAATAGACTCCTGGGGCATTCTATCTGTTCAAAATAAAAAATATCTTGTAAGGAATGTAGATAGATACAGATGTAAAATGCCCTAAATATTTCAAAGATTCTTTTTTTTTTACAGGATTGAGCAGCGTCTAAACTGTGTATTCTCTGAGAATAGCAGAATATGATTGTGTAATTGGCATGTCAGATCATAATGTGCACTCTGGGCTTGAATTGTTAAATTATAAAGACTTCCAAAGATTAGATTATAATTTTTTGCTAAAGTGGATAGTGGTTACGAAATGATTTGAAAGGCCCTCAATTACATATAAGCTCTTCTAGCAGTGATGTGCTGCTATGGAGGAAGAACGTTAATAACAACAACATATTATTATTATTCGGTCAGCAACCTTTTTATTGGAAGCTTTTATTAAATTAGATACTAACGGACTGCTAGAAAGCTTGTCATGCTTTGACTATTGAGCAATAGTTCACTGTATGCTGTTATCAAAGTTGCAATTATACATGAACTCTTTATGGATAATGGTAGCACTTTCTGTGCTCCATTTCATAATATGCTGCCAATGATAACTTGATCCATTTGTCAGTACATGGATCATGTAGTATGTGCCACTGAAATGAACTATCCAATCTTTGCAAATGCATATGACCTTTTCCTTGGCAGAATAACATGCAAACACAGTGAAATCCTTCAGAGAAAACGTGCTGCAAAGGTTGGTACAAAGCTCTCGTTATATTGCTCAGGGATACTTTAATCCACATAAAGCCACAGAGAACAACTGAAAATACAGCTTTTGATAGAAAAGTGCAAACATTAGGCCTTGAACAGCAGATGTTTAGAGGACTGCCTTCAATAATGTTTCATTTTGGTACCGTCTTCAGCCATGGGAGGAAAATTACATTGTTGGACATGGTCACATTTCAAAAGAACAATTTTTACCTGGCACTGACAACAATGAACTGGCTAATTAAAGTGGTCTGATTTTCTTTGGTTTCTTTTTGGCACTTTTGAACAAAACAAAGGGAAATGTTATTCACGCCAATTCATCTTAAACTTAATCCAATGACCAGTTCTCTCACTAATCGACAAAAGTGCTTCAACATCTGCCACACCATTCCCTGTCATCAATCATATGCTTCAAACGATTTTGGAAAACATTATGGAGTCACTGATTCATAGAGTCGTACAGCACCAAAGTGTGTCCTTCAGCTAACCACATCCATGCCAACATTTTTACATGTCTACACATGACACAGTGGTGCAGCGGTAGAGTTGCCTTATGGTGCTTGCAGCGCCATAGACCCGAGTTTAATCTTGAATATGAGTGCTGTCTGGATGGAGTTTGTACGTTCTCCCTGTGTGCGCATAGGTTTTCGCCAAGATCTCCAGTTTCTTCCCACACTCCAACGACGTACAGGTTTGTCGGTTAATTGGCTTGGTATAAGTGTAAATTGTCCTTAGTGTGTGTAGGGTAGTGTTCATGTGCGGGGATCGCTGGATGGTCCAGACCCATCGAGCCTGTTTCTGCGCTGTATCTCTTAACGTAACTAAACTAAACTAATAATATTTGCCTGTATTAGGTCCGTATACTTCTGAGCCTTCCTAATTCAATTGTTTGTCTGAATGCATCTTAAAGAAGTAATTGAACCTGATCCCATCGCCTCCTTTGGCAGCATGTTGTAAATATGAACAACTTTCTGCAAGAAGTAACTTATACCTCACATACCCGTTAAAACTCGCTCCTTTCACCTTAAACATATGCTTTCTGTTTTATGATTCCTTGGCATGGGAAAAATATCTTGAATATCATCCCCATCTATGCCTCTAATAATCACCCCCTCAGCTTCCTTTGTTCCAGGGAAAACAAGCCCATTCTGTCCAATCTCTCTCCATAAATAAAGTCCTCCACTCCAGGCAACATCCTGCGAATCTCCCCTGTGCACTCTTCAGCACACTCTTCAGCGCACACTGAATCAAGTAACAAGTGACCTGCTAAAAGTCGGTCATCCCTTTAAATGGGCATGGGAACTTTCTGTAAAGGGCCTGTCCCACTTGGCCATCATTTGCGCATCACACAGATGGCGCGCAAAGATTTTGTACATCACAAAATCCTGTGATGCCGCGCACGGCCGCGCATCACTGCCTATGTCATCACACACCATGCGTGCATCACGACGCTCGTGACTTGCGTCGTGACGCGTAAATGATGTCGCGGAAATTACGCGCAAATGATGGCCAAGTGGGACAGGCCCTTTAATGAATGCTTGTTTGACTGTGGGAGGTCCAAAATTGGCTGCAATCAGCACTTCGGCAGCTGGTCAATGTGTGTGTGCACTCCTGTCATCAATAATGCTCCCTGTCTGAGTTGCATGCTACAAATACCATTTTGGAACTAATTGCAGCTCATTTACTAAAGAAACTGCAGATAATACAAACTACACTGTACATTCACCTAATTATAGTAATATAGAGAGCGCTGTAACCCAAGATATGACAGCACTAACCAGCTGAACACTTCTGAATCTGTTCCTATAAATTTCAGAGTTTAAGCACTCCAAAAGCAAACCTCAAAATGTGGCAGGTTTCCGGCACTGCTAAATTGGTGAGCCACTATTCTCACCTTTATTGTATCTCCTCAACTATACTTACTCTGCCCTAACCTTGATATAATTGCCCTATGGTAGCCACATTGACCCCTCACCACCCAAAATGTATCATCTTCCTTTGTGCTCAGCATCATAGTCCTGGGTAAACATCATAATGTCTGCTAACATGCCAGCAGAGTAAAGCCACGTGAAATCTGCTGGTATTTAAAAAAAAATGTACTCGTGTTTGCATTTTAAACCCTTCGTGTTTTCTGATTTCAGTAGATCCCCGTAGTGCACACTTATATAATGAACACTGTCTTTCAATTATCTTTGTTACTCTCCCCACAATAATTTGCTTGGATAGATAAAGATCTGTACATTGAAAGTAATTGGAAGTACACAAAGCTGTGATTTTTTATGCAAAATGAACTCGTATGGGAATCACGGCATACTAGAACACGAATTGTCAGTTTGAGGGACAATGACATTGATGAATTTTATTTTAAAGAAGCAGCACAAGATTTTAATGATCAAATCAAAACAAAACATAAATCATGAACACAATATGGAGCTGCCAAGCTATTTGTTCAGTCTGCTTTTGTTAACTGCAGATAATTAGCAGAGGAACTCTCTAGTATGGATGGAATTGATTGCTGGTATGATGAACATGAATATTCTGTTTCAGTTAGGTTTTTATTCCCTCTTGCAGCCTAATATTTTAGATCACATTTTATGCAACGACTTCTTAACCTCAACTGCGTTATCAGAGTGAACATACGTATTTCTCCACAGGGCACAGAAAATGAGATTTGTGACTTTTGCAATTATCCACATTCAGAGCTGAATATGTGTTCACTTTTAAGTTGTTAACTGCTTATCATTTGCTTTCTAATGGAGACCATCAATTGTAATCCGTCAAGGCACAATTTACCATTACTCACAGTAAAGTATTTGTTTTTAAGAAAGTGCATTTTCTTTAGGGCAATTATAGAACATAAGTTGTGTCAGAGAAAAATAATTCCACATCAACACATGCAGGAAACATAATATCAGTGTGATGATCTGAATAAAAATTAAGCCCATAGTTTTAGCATAATTTTTGCCTTTTGCTGCGTGAAAGTGTGTGACAGAAAACAATAAAGCGAATATTTATTATTTTTCATATTGGATGTTTGCGCACTTCAGAATAGCGGCCTAAAATCATAGAATTATACAGCACACAACTAGGCAAATAGTCCCAACTCATGCATGCTGACCAAGTTGTTTAAATGAGCAAGTCCCATGTGTTTACATCTGGCCTATATCTCTCCAAACCTTTCCCATCTATTGTTTGGATATGTAATCAATTTCAAATGAAAGCAATATTTGGATGATTGTCAGCAGAGATCTATGCATGTAACCCTGTTACAGAGAGAGACCCATATCATGCCATCTGAATTCATTCTCAAACATTTGAGAGTCTTTAGATCACTTTCTCTTCCATGTCTCTGCATCAACACTTCAAATCTAAAGATATTATAATCATTGAATTCAGGATTGGACTTCAGCTTTATTTATCAGACTGTGCTGATCCCAATGTTAAATATATACAGATGTGTATGTAAGGTGAGCATTGGAACAACATACCCAAAACAAAATGGCTAGAGCAGTTGGTTAAACTGCTGCTGTTGGCGATACAACCTCACTGGTAAGATAATTCCTATCACTCCTAAATCCAGACATCTGTCCATTCTCTTCGCTGATGCTGCCTGACCCAGTGAGTTCCTCCAGCAGTTTGTGTTTTGTTCAAGATCCCAGCATTTGCAGTTTATTGTGTCTCTTGAAATCTCTTGTTAGTTGTTAACAAATATTAGAAGACTATCCAACCCTCAGGAAGGTACATTTTTTCAGTTCTCTACCTCAACATACCAAGTGATAACTGAGTGATAAGGCAATTTCTGGCCATTATTTCAAAATGACCTCAACTATGTAAAGGAACAATGTATCACATCACTGAAACGCATGTTTATTACTGCATTTGACACTCAGAAAAGCCTATCTTAATGGGCCTGTCCCACAGGCGACTTTTTCGGCGACTGCAGGAAACTATGCAGTTGCTACATGGTCGCCAAATGTTCGCGGGTGGTTGCCGGGGAGTCGCCTTCATAGTCTTAAGGCGTTCCCGCATTCTGGGAACTAGTCTCGGCCTCATGATGGTCGCCGCAAATTTTTCAACATGTTGAAAAATTAGTGGCGACCAGAATGAAGTCGCCATGGAGAGTAGCGAGAATTCTCATGCCGTAGGTGGGTCGCCAGGAGGTCCTAGTGGGCTGACAGGAGGTCAAAGGTTATCATAAATTCTCGTAGGTTGTAACCGGTGAATTTCATTGGCTCATTGGGGAAAAAAAACGGAAGCAGTAGTTTTCAGAACCAAGGATAACCGACCGGTAATGTTAATGTCTGCCGAGCTTCACTGCCGTATATCTCTGGCTTCTTTAAAGTTGCCTCTACTCATTCTCCCCCTTTCTTCTCCCCTCCCCCCCTCCCCTCTTAAGGATTTACCGTACACTGTGCTTTAGCCATCTTAATTACAGCACCAACCTTCCTGTTCATCGCATTATCACCTTGGCTTTGCGCCGTGTGAATTTCACTCAGACAGTGCTCCCCCCGCTTGCCCTGTCCCCTGCCTGTTAACAGGGCTGGTGAAGGAAGCGATGTGTGTGCGTGTTCCACTCTGACAGTCGCTGGCAATTGCCTGAAAATTTGCCTAAGTCAAAAATATTGCCCAAGTCTATGTTCTCAAAATAAATGTGATTGAAATTTTAACCCAAGTTGCTTGAGTAATTTTGTTCTGCTGGTTTGGTGAAATTTTTGATTGAATGCAAATTGCAAGAGGAAATCTTTACAATGCATACTTTGTGATGTTAACATAATTGCATCAATTTTGCTCCTTCATGTCATCCCACAAATTTGCTGAAAGTCACTTGTATGCACAGCTGACAAGGCATCTGATGGCTTTTCAGCCTCATATCATTACTCAGGAAGTATTCTGAGAAAGGCATCTCTTGAAGCATTATCAATGTGACAGAATAGCAGCACTAATATTTTAAAAACTTGTGTGAAGGATGTTCTACAGAGAAGCAGATCATTTGTGAAATTCAGGGAGTCATGTAATTTTAATGTGCACATGCAAAAAAATGGTATATTCACTTTATCTCAGAGAAATCATTGATTAGAAGTTTATATATTTTTTAAATCAACAATCCAATCAAGAATTGCCATCCAAAAAGAAGAAAGGGTAGGGAGTGGTGAAAAAGTAGGATAATATGGATCTACTGTGAACAGTGATTGATGGTGGGCATAACTCGATGGGCCTAAAGGCCTGTTTTCCTGCTATATCTCTAAATGAAACTAAAGTAAACTATGTGTGGGAGACATAATGTACAAAATAAGAAAGATGTGATAAGGGTAGGACCACAGTCTCACAAAAGCCATCCACAAGAAGGATATGACAACTGCTGTCAGACAAGTACCATATTAAATTAATTACTAATAGTCACAATCCCCAATTAAGAACAGGATCTTAGTGATTTATTGTGAAACTGTAAAATCTGCATGTAACTATTGTAATGTGAATCCTATACAATTCTGTAAGATTTTTGGGACCGCAGAGCATTTTTAATTCTCTCAGGAATGCTCCCCAGTGTATACTGAAATAAGGCCTTAATAAATCAACGTTTGAGAAATTGACTACAGCTGTATGAGATCGTAATTGCGTGCTGTCCTGATCTGAGCAGTCATTGAGAGTGCAACTGGGCCCCATGTGAAAGCCTAATTCAAGGTACAGGCTAAATGCACACATCCCTCCAATAAAGGTTAAAGTACCAAAAAGGAATGCAGGAGCACACATTTGACCTGTGAGAATTTGGAACTCACAGAGCATGTTGAGGATAAACCTTTGATAAATTGGAGGATGAACTAAATGATCACACAAGAGAAAAAACAACAAATGGAAAAGTGTATGTAATGGACAAGGTGGGGTAAACATGTGTTCAGCATTAGCAGTGTTAGTGACCTTGTGGACTGCTTTGTAATATTTCATAAGATAACATCTATATAACTAAAAGTCTCACCTTGACCACTTCCTGTCTGCACTGTATATTGATTTTAGAAAAAACATTACCACATATCGCTATGATTTTTGGTCATCTTACTCACAGTCCTCCTCCGCTGAGGCAGCCCCAAGGATTTTTCCAATCAATGAAAAAAAAAAAAAGTTAAGAGTGTTTTAAAAATCTTGAGATCAACTGAGCGGTCCTCTCGCCTGCCAATCACCACGATGAAACACCCCTTCCGCGGGGGGGGGGGGTTGGGGGGGAAGGACTATATAACCCCAGATGCTTGGACGTGTCAGTCTCTCAGGAAGATCGCGAGGGAGAGTCTGCAACTGTGATTCTAAGCTGTGAATCAACAGAACTGTGAGTCTGCATTGTATTTGCAATAAATGATTTGTCAGAACTTAATGACAATGCAATGCCCCCCCACCCCTCACTGGCCATCAATATTGGAATTGGTGGAGAGGTGGAATATTATGTACGGGGACCAGCCCTCCTGTGTGAACATGGGACACAACGGGTCCCACTTATTCTAGTAGTTACATATAATAGCTTTATTTACACGTTAATTGCCTGCTGGCTTTAGTTACTTATTCTCTCCATTTATCAAGAACCTAGAATAATCAAAGTTTTGTACAAGCAGTATAATTTATAGCAGGTCACTGAGGCTCTGAACACTGACAATATAGACTTTTTATCTCTCACTGTATTGAATTTGCAATGATTTACCCAGTTTTGGCATCAGTTGTGTTGGATAAAATTTGGAATGAACAACATATTTCTGTTATCTCTTCAAATTTTGCCATTTATAAATTAAGGCAACTTAAAAATGTTTTTCATCTTGTTTACTTTCACCGTATAAGGTTGCTGCTTATGAAGATTAATTTTTCTGAGCACCATATTTTGTCTGTTTCAATAGGGTTCTTAATTAAATAGGCCCTTATAAATTCTTGGCTGGGTTTATGGAGCCACGGGTTAATTATGTTTAGCACTAGAATTTTACCTTCAGCCTACTCATAATTTGATAATGATGTGCATTCGTTTTTATTCAAACAGATTATTTTATTTGAAATCAAGTGGGCTATATGCTGTGTATATCCATTTTAAATGTTTATTCCTTGAAAGAACCAAAAAGCCTACAAGAAAAAGCTTACAAAGGCCACCACACCATCATATTTTGTTGTTGTTTGCATTAAAAAACAGAGTAGCTCAAAAAAAGAATTATCAGTCAATCATGTCTTTCCAGATTTGTCTTTGCAACTATCATTAATAAAACTAGAACATTAATTTTAAAATAAACTTGTCTTAATAAGATTCGACAACTAGACGTAAAATTGCTACTTCATATAGCAGTTGATGGTGTCTCATATAGACTCTGAACATTGTACACCAAATATTATAAATATTAAATTAGAGTGCAGAAAACCAACACAGCAAGATTGACTGGGTGTATTGAATAATGTATTCTTAGAACTTGTTCTTAGATTTCAATCTGAAATCAACCTGTGTGAGATTTCTCCACTCCAATGTACATCAGATTATCTTTTATCGTATGCTTCATCCCTCTGCTATTTATTTTATTTATACTAAAAGCAATAGAAAAGGTTTCTTCATTGTTATATTTCTAAAACTAAAGCCACTTTCACTAAAGATTTGAGATTAATCATTATAAATAAACTTGCTGCCAGGTAGATATCTGAAAAAATATAAGTGAGTTGTGTATTTGTAGAATATATTTATTCATCCAAATAAGCAGCATTTCATGGGTGCCAGCTCCTTTTATTTTGGTAACTGTTTCTTCGAGAGGGAAAGTGTCACCACTTTACTCACATCCTTTTTTGATGCAGGAGGAAATGATTAAACGTTACCATTCTATCACTGTTCAATAAACGGGGGGGAAAGTAGCTAGGAAACATTTTGTTCATTAATCTTGCATTCAAGGCGTGTGAAGTGCCAGAGTACATTTAAAAAAACCCAATTGAGATATATTTCAGGATCCACTAATCTGCACATCTGGATTATTGGCATTAACTCCCATTTTGCAGAGGTTTGCAATGGGACCAGAAATTTGGAAAAATTCTATTATAATAATTGAAATAATGCACTGTTATTTATTAGTAATTTATATGCATTCTTTATTGTAGTAATATATTACAAATAATAGGCTGAAACAAATTGACATTGAGTCACAGAACAAGTCATTGGGTAACCAATAGCTCAGTTACAATGGTAGATTTTAAATAGTACTAATTTCCTGGATGGCTAATGTTATTTCCAATGGATGTGCAGTGGAGCCAAAAGATGTTCTGAGTTAAGTTGTACCTAGAGCGGAAAGAGATCACCAAAGCGTTTGACTACAAAACTAAAATTGAGATATTGCTTGGCTAGGGCTAGCATGCGGGAGATTCTGAATGGAAAGTAGAGGAATCTCAGATATATAGGTGTTAATCTTTATATTTCCTTATTGACAGATTGCTGCAGTGATTTTCATCTTATTGATTTCCAAAGCATGGTTTCTAACTGTGGAAGATAAAATGTATTCCTATAAATAGTATATAGAGGTATCTAAAATTAGGAGAGTCAGAGATAGAGTAGACAATCAGATTTTTTTCCCAAGATGGAAAAAAAAAATCAAATACTACAAGGCATAGCTTTAAGTTGAGATGAGGAATGAATAGAGAAGAAGCGCAGGAAAGGTTTTTTACATACAAAAGAAAGTAATCAGATGAATTTCAGCATCACTTCAATGTTAGAATTGTATTTGCAATTAGCCATGATCACAATGAATGGCATTGCTGGCTTGAGGGGCCAAATGGCCACCTTGTGCACCGATTTTCTATGTTTCTATGTAATCAATCGGGAACTTTTTCACTGGAACAAAGAAATTTAAAGAAGACCAAATTAAGGTACCAAAATGTTGAAATAAATGAATTGTGAAAGATTATATTCACAGTTGGTATATCAAAAGCAGCAGGTCATAAACTCTGGGAAATCAGTAGAGGAATGAAGGAGAAGAAAAAAATAATTATACATTAAGACACTACAAAACAAACTTGAAATAGAGACTATGAGAGACAATGGTTACCTATTTGAAAAGAAAGCATACAAAAGGTACAGAAATTGGGATATAGAATAGATTAAGTTGTTACATAGAATGACATACACAATAGACAGTCCTAGTGGCATAATTCTTGATCAGATTTGAAAATGGGGATTTTTTACTTTGTTTTTAAAAAAATATGCTGAAACATTTGGATACAAATTTACTTTCATCTTTGTCTGAAAGCATTCCATGTTATAATATTTTGCAGAATATAGTTTCACAGTTGAATTTTAAGGTTATATACTAATTGATCTGTAGGAGTTATGGGCATTCATCAAAAACCATTGCCATTCTCACCAACCCTCACTAAGAAACATTTGCTCATAGAATAATAATAGCATTGTATCTCTATAGTACATTACATAGATATTCATACCCATCAGCCATTGTTAAGTAAATTGTAATATTGATTTGTTGTATTCTACCTCAGAAGTTCATTCCATTAAAGTCGAAGGAATACATTTCTTGGTGCAGATTACAGTACTTTTCATTGAACATCGCAATTCATAATCAGCCGCTAAAATACACATGTTGTGATGATCTGAAAGGTCAGTGTGGGAATGGGAAGGAGAGTTAAAATGAGGAAAAGATTCACATACACTTGTAGAAACAAGGAACTGCAGATCCAGGTTTACAACAAATAGACAAAAAGTGCTGGAGTAACTCGTTTCAAGTCTGAAGAAGTGTCCTGATCCAAAACATCACCTATTCATGTTCTCCAGGGATGCTGCATGCCTACTGAGTTACTCCTGCACTTTGTGTCTTTTATTTAATCCATGAACACTTCCTCTATCCTGGATTATTGCATTCACTGCTCGTGAGTTGGGGGAGTGGGCAAATGCATGGCAGATGAAGTTTAATGTGGATAAATGTGAGGTTATCCACTTTGGTAGCAAAAACAGGAAGGCAGATTATTATCTAAATGGCGTCAAGTTGGGAAAAGGGGAAGTACAACGGGATCTGGGAGTCCTTGTGCATCAGTCTATTAAAGTAAGCATGCAGTTACAGCAGGCAGTGAAGAAAGCGAATGGCATGTTGGCCTTTATAACAAGAGGAATCGAATATAGGAGCAAAGAGGTCCTTCTATCAGGGAAATGCCTAATCCTTCCTTTGATTCAGCAGGTGCAGTGTGTGTAAATAATCCCCGCACAATAAAAGTCTATACCTCATGGAAGCCCAATGACTGAATTGCCTTCCCACTAATGTAGCTGAATACCAAGTTTGAAAGGACACTGAACATCAAAATTAGGCCAGTGTTATACGTGTGGGGGAATGGGTCAGTGGAGTAGGGAATGCCCAACTAGAAGAAAGGAATGAAAAGAGGGGGTCACAGAAGACATTTTCAAGATCAGAGGGAGTGGAAAGATCCCAGTGATCAAGGAGATCATAGAGAGCAAAGAGGGAACTGGCAGGAAAACCAAGAACCAAGAGGGCAAATATATTTGCTCCCAAAATAACCCATTTATTACAATCTCCCCGAACCAAAAGATGTTCAGAACCTGCCCGGTTTTCAAGGATAAGTCTGCTAATATCCCATCTCTGAGCCGGTTGAAGTAGTATATGGAGGAATGGCAATCAAACACAGATTTGTGATAACCAGCAGATTAGATTGCAATTTAATGGCTAGAGATTTGCTCTGTGCTTTCCAATTAAAAATAGAATGTGGCAATAGGGGCATAGTAGTGGGCTCCCTTAATGCAGTGTTACTCCATAGTGACCCCTCAATGGTGGTCCCGAGATCTGGACAAAGAACCCCCGCTCCATATTACACTGGCTTATGACAGGAGTGGGAAGAATAAAGAGCTGGAAGCCTTCTTTAAATCACATGAAGAACAGGACTGGGAAGTAAAAGTTTTGGCACTAGTTGCAGGAAGAGGAGGGAGCTATAAACTACACTGAGTTATCAGCGAGTGCAAGAGATGTAGGAGTAATAATGAAAAGGAGCAATCATTAAAGCAGACACAAACAAACGTGAAACTTATTTAATTAAGCTGTTGTTGAGTTTATTAAGATTTCAGGACAGTGTTGCCTGTCTACACCATCATCTGGGTAGTGAGGTATACGAGCATGTGGACGCTCAAGAACGGGCAGAAGACACAGCTCAGGTAGGATGTGCAACCATCAATTCCATCCAAGTAGCTCCCCAGAGAAGGGTAACACTGTCCCTCCAATGTCCAAGAAGATCATAGGCCACCAACAACTTTAACGATTTGGGAAATGCCAGGATACAATAAAGGTTGCTCCTCACAGTGGTATTCCTACACTTGCAGATCCAACATCAAGAAGAAGAAGAAAAAGACCAATAAACTAATCAACAATTGACTGTGGTAGAGCTGCTCCACACATACACTAGTGCCAAACCCTACAAACATAAAATTAAGAACCCAACATTTGATACCAGTGAAGACGAAGAACGAAGTCTCATGAAAGTACAGGAAGCCTATAAAGATCATTGAGGCAAGCTCCATCTTAAACAGACTATTGTACTGTACTACTTTGTCTGGAGGGGCGATCTCAAAATAAATACCGAAACATAGAAATGGACATTACTCTGTGGCTCAGGGACACCCACTTTGCACCTAAATTCTAATTACCATGTGGCAATGTATGACATATAATTTACATATGTGATGTCTTGCGCAATGGCACGCATGCACGGGTGAGACTCAAGGTGGCGTTCAGAATAAAGAAGCTTGTTAGTTAACTCCTGTGTCGGAGTGTTATTTAAAGTCCATTTCAAGCACCAAATACACAACCATTGGCGACGAGGATTAAATAACAGAAAAGAAAAGAACAAAAGCTGCCAAAAAAAAGGAAATAAGTTTATAAAGAGTTTGTATTTGGCGACACAAATTGGAACGGCACCAAGCAAAAAGATTTGGTGCCAAATGGTATTTGAATTGGCGCCAAAGAAAAGAAAGGTCGGAACGGGAAGCAAGAGTGCAAGGAGAACAAGTGGGGCAATAAGTGTCACCGAAGAGCGCAGCTGGAAGTCGGAAGCCTAACCAGCAGGACAGCGATGATGTCAACTTACCTGGAACGCTTTGGACACATCCATGGACTGTCCCAGCAGCAGCCACCGACGTCAGGTGAGTTCCAGTGCCATGCAGCCCACGGACAGGCCCAGCAGCAGCCACATATGTCGGGTGAGGGCCCAGTACCCTGTAGCCCACGGACAGGTACGGCAACCGCCAACATCGGAAGTGGCGGCCAGTTCTGCTGTCTGTGCCCCGGAGCGCTGCGGCAGCCACCCGAGCTAATTCACTCCCCGGCCACAATGCGGTGGCTCCGTGCCCGGAGCGTTGCAAGTGGGTTACTGGCCCCGACCCCCTCCTTCACAATGCTCCTGCCCTCCCCGCAACATTACCCCGGGCCAGACTCTCCAAACACTGTGAAGGGAACTCTCCCCACCCACCCCGGGAAATACAATATTTAAAAACATAAAGCACCAAGAAATGTACTTACCACGTTATTGGTACATGAACTCCATTCTTCTCTCTTTGTTTCCTAAGATAGTCTTAAAATAATGACAATCCATATTTAAAAAACCCACCAAGAAACTTGCGCTACGCATGCGCAGTACTGCAAAGGCAGAATTTCAGCTTTCAGCACCTCTTTAAATTGATGGCTTGAAGCAGCACTGATGGCACGTGGGCTGCACAGACCTTCAAGAGTTACAAGCGCTGCGGATGAAAGGCACGGAGAATTATGCCTATCTAAGAGATCGATCTCTTAGATAGGCATAATTCTCCCTTGCCTTTAATATTTATATATAATAATTGCCATTTCATAATTTTAGTTAGGGTAGGCAGTGCCTACCTTGTCTACCCTGATGGCACGTGCCTGACTTGCACCCTGCTTGAAACGAGTGTGGTGGCTTTGCACCCTGCTTGAAACGGTAGGAAACTGCACTTGTGTGTGGTGGTCTTGCACCCTGCTTGAAATGGTTGGAAATGGCACATGAGTGTGGTGGCCTTGTACCCTTCTTGAAATAGTAGGAAACTGCACATGAGTGTGGTGGCCTTGCACCTTGCTTGAAATGGTAGGAAACCGCACTATAGTGTGGTGGCCTTGCACCCTGCTTGAAATGGTAGCAAACTGCACTTGAGTTTGGTGGCCTTGCACCCTGCTTGAAATGGTCGGAAACTGCACGTGTTTGGTGGCCTTGCACCCTGCTTGAAACAGTAGGAAACTGCAGTTGAATTTGCTGGCCTTGCACGCTGAAACAGCATGAAACTGCACTTGAATTTGGTGGCCTTGCACCCTGCCTGAAACGGCATGGAACTGCACTTGAATTTGGTGGCCTTGCACCCTGCCTGAAATGGCATGAAACTGCACTTGAATTTGGTGGCCTTGCACCCTGCCTGAAATGGCATGAAACTGCACTTGAATTTTGTGGCCTTGCACCCTGCTTGAAGTGGCAGGAAACTGCACTTGAATTTGGTGGCCTTGCACCCTGCTTGGTGGCATTTCAAGTAATAGCTGTGAGTCAACTGCCAGCCCACCAGCCGTGAGTGAGTGACCTGCCAGCGCACCAGGCTTGTGTGACTGAGCCGCCAGCCCAAGAATCCATTTGGCCCATAATGTCCATACTAGTCCTCTGAAACCCAGTCCCTTCAACACCCATACTAGAGTTCCAGAAAGCCCCCTTCCCCCACTGGCCACTAATTTTGGAATTGGTGGAGAGGTGGAATATTGCATTGGGAGATCAGCCCTCCCCTGTGAAGCTGGGACCCAACATGTCCCACTTAGTCTAGTACTCTGCTATGGATCAAGCACAGGTGAACTATCAAGATTGGTGGATATGATTCATGACCACAAAAACTCGGGAGGTGAATTCTCATCAGAGAGAAATCATAAAGCTATGCACATGAAAACTCGGGAAGCTTCATGAAATTCTGGAAAAATACACCAGCATCTTTTTGTTAGGATATCTGTTGGTGTGAAGCAGTCATTATTGTATTTTGGTTATCATTAATGATGAGCGTTATCATAAATGATAAAATGGAGGAATGTTAATATTGACCAAATTGAAGACACTATAAAATGGAGGATCCTTGCATTTGTAAGATTTGCTTAACCTTTGTCTGTGGAAAATTACAGGCTGTGAATGATGCCAGCCAGTCTGAGCCATAGATTGATATGCAGGATGGGGAAAGATCCAGATGTCCTCCCAATTGATAAAATGTATGAGGACCCTGCAAAGAAACTTCAAGGTGTTGTAAATGCATTGCTTTGATTGGATTGCTGCAAAGGGATTGGAAATAATGTTAATAATGTTGCAGGACAGTTATCCTGCTGTTTGATGATTGGCTGAAGTGTGAAGCCCTGGCTGAATTGTTTGTACTGCCAATGTAAATATTGCATTATCCAGTTAGCTGACTTCCTTCCGGATGTTTCTGTAGAAACATTGTTTGGGACTGTGTAATTGGGTTGGGGAACTGTCAATAATACTTTAAAGTAATCAATATGTGTGATTGGCTTGTAAGGGGCGCCACCCCTATGTAGTTTGGCCTCTCAGGGTTCGTTGACCTGTAAAAGGTAGCCCCCACTAGGATCGTTGTCGATCTTCTGGAAGCATTTGGGACTGCGTGACCTTTTGGTAGTGTCTGCTTGCACAAGCCTGAGGGGCTTAGCCAGGCAGACACAAGGATCGAACCTGGGGTAGTTTAGGCATCGTATAGGGGATTTGTTGTTCGTTCAAAAATAAATTTTAATTGGTCCAGTTCTTGACTCAGTGTTTTACTGAGCTAGACTAAGGGGGGTAAGTTTTAAGAGCATATTTACAGGCTCACCTTTCCTATCTTCATGCCCACCTGGCTCCTTCTGCTGATCATCCCTCTCTTACCTAGTTCCATTTCCTATCAGCATCTGTCTCTATTCTTTCACCTCCTCTCCCCCACCCAACTCCATCTACCTCTTTTTTTTGCCTTATATTACTATCTAGCACCTCCCAGTCTGTCTCAGCATTCACTGTCCCCTTCCCTCACCGGGCTCTATCTGCAAATTATTCCTTCCTCACCTGGTTCCATTATCAACTGCCAGCCTGTGCCTCATCCCTCCCTCTCACTTCCATATACTGGTTCTCTTCCCTCCAAGTCCAGATTCAGGGTCTCTATCACTAATATCAACCTTCACTTTGCCTCCACAGATGCTGCACAGCATTCAAAGTTTTCTCCCCATTTCTCCCCTTTCCCCTTTTCCCATCCCTTCCACAGGCCTTACAATTTCCATCTCTTCTATCCTTTTCTCCTTATTTTTGTCTTTTTCTTTTCCTGTTTACCTTTCATCACTTGCCTTTGTCCAACCATCTGTCTGTCAAAACCCTCGCTCACCTGTATCCACCTATTACGTGAAGAAAGGAACTGAAGATGCTGGTTTAAACCGAAGATAGACACAAAATGCTGGAATAACTCAGAGGGACAGGCAGCATCTCTGGAGAAAAGGTGTGAATGACGTTTTGCGTCAAAGGTAGCTGCGCGTGCAGTGGGAGTGTCCCGAGGAGCTGTACAGGCCCGATCCACCCGCTGAACAACTGCACCACTGCCGACCGAAATGCGCCCCGGTAGGCGTGACTCACAGGAGAAGCTGGGTGGCGAGGCCTGTCTGGGCCGAAGTAGCGACAATGGTGGGTAGAGCCTCAGTGGCAGCAATGAGTGTCTCGGTGGTGGCGATGGGAGCCTCCGCGGCGACGGTGAGTGCCTTGGCAGCATCTTAAGCCTTGGCGGTGGTTGGGCCTTAGTGGCAACAGGATCCTCGGTGGCGGTGGGGCCTCAGCGGCAGCAATGGGAGCCTCGGTGGCAGTGATGGGAGTCTCGGCGGCGGCAGCAAGTGCCTCGATAGTAGCATGAGTCTCGACGGTGTTGGGGCCTGAACACCAACAGGGGTCTCGATGTCAGGCGAGGGGACTCGCGATCGACCCGCGATCAATGGTCAATGAGCATGGGGGTGGGGAAGGGTAGACAATGGGGGCCAGCATGCGGGGACCGCTGTGAGAGACGGTGGGAGAACAAAGGGGGACCCAGTATGGGGGATGCTTCCTGTGTTTGTTTGTTTGTTTGTTTGTTTGTTTGTTTGTTTGTTTGTTTGTTTGTTCATTCGTTCTGGTGAAGGCGCTGTGCCAGCCAACAGTCGCCTGTCTTTTTCTTTTTGTTTTCACTTTTAATTTCAATTTTTTGTGTATCTTGTTGTGTGTTGTGACTGTTGGCAGACCAATTTCCCTCCAGGGATGAATAAAGTTTTATCGTATCGTATCATGTCGAGACCCTTCTTGGACATCTGAAGAAGGATCTCGACCCAAAATGTTACCCATTCCTTCTCTCTGGAGATGCTGCCTGACCCAATGTTACTCCAGCTTTTTGTGTCTATCTTCCACCTATCAATTACCAGGCTTGCCCTGCCAGCCACATCTCTTCAGGCTTTCTCCATCCCCACCACCCAATCCCTCCCCTCCCCCAGCACAATAAGTTTGAAGGGCCTGACCCAAAATATCACCTAACCATGTGCTCCAAAGATGCTGCCTGCCCTGCTGAATTACTCCAGCACTTTGTCTTTTTTTTTTGTAAACCAGCATGTGTAGCTCCTTGTATCTCCATTATATGTGAGCCTAATAAGAACAAATGAAACATCGAGGGTTGTATGTTATATTGGGATATAGTAACTGCCTGTGGTGGAGTTTCAGCGAATGCCCTGAACTTTCAATTATGCTGTTTAACTGCTCACATTTTCACTTCACTTAGATCCTTCCTTTTGTAGGTGAAAATATCTTGTCACTGAACAAGGGAAAAATAGATTGTTCAAGTAGCAGAGACAATTGGCAATTTTCAGCAGTGCAAAAAGCAACAGTACCAAGCTATAGAGAACAGAAGGAATAATAAAGGGCTGCATGCATATTAATGGCTGTTGCTGTCAGAGAGTAAGCATGTGCAAAGCTGTAGGATCTCTTGGGCAAGAGATGAAAAATGTTCTCAGAAAAATTAAGGAGAAAGAAATCAAAATCCAGACAGAGATAAACTGGCAAAGGCTTTAAAACTAGTAGCTGAACTGTGAAAACATTTTCACTGAAAGAATGACCATCTTCATTACGAAGAGAATGAAGGATAGCATGCCTGCAGAACAATGCATCTCACGTCCTATAAATAACAGAATCAGAAAATACAGAAAGTACAAAGTGCTATCAGAACAAGAGCAGCAGGTTCAAAATGGGAATGTATTATCTATAAATACCTCAAGATAAAAGAACACGGAACTGCAATGCACAGATCAAATATTATTCCCAATTGATCCGAGGAAAGAAGCATAAAATGTGCAACTGCTACAAAAGTCATATGGGAGGAAAAGGTGAGCTAGAAATTGCCTATTAGTGACATATAGACATTTACAACCATTTTGAATGTCTTCTCCTGGCAGAATTGCACTTAACGTGGTGGAAATAAGAAACATCACGGAAGTCAATGGAATTTAAAATAAAGCTGGAGAGAAAAATAATATCTGCCAACTAATTTTGATGCAGCTTACAGTTTCACACAATGTCTAGATCCATCCTTATGAGTTTCCATTCCTTGTGTATTTAAGATTGTTCATGCTTTAATTGTGCTCCTTCTTGCTTCCTACAATTCTGACGGAAACCATTTGGTCTATTGAGTCCATGCCAGCTCTCAACATCCAATCCCATTCCCCTTCTTCTTATTTCCCACTAAACCAGCAACATTCTTTCTCACATCCCATCAATCCTCTTTTTGATTTGTTTTTGCAACTTACCTACCATTTAATCACTCTGCATATCATTTGATTTTAGGAGGAAACTAGAGCACCTAGCAGAATGGAGATTGCATAAGCTTGGTTCATTTTATCTGGACAAAGGAGGCTGAGAGTCAACCTGATAGAGGCATTTAAAATTATAAGAGGCAGGGACATGGTAAACACAAAGTCTAAAACTTGAAGACATCAATTTAAGGTGAGATGGATAATATTAAAGGAGATCTAAGGGGAATTTTTTTTCACTGGAAGAGTAATTGGCATCTCGAAAGAGCTGCAAGATAATGTGGTGGAGGGAGAAACAGTAATAACATTAAAGAGGCATCTGGATAGGTATGAATAAGCAAGGTTAATAGGGTTATGGAATAATTACAGGCAAGTGTATTAATATCCTATAGGTATAGGCATAATGGTTGGCATAGACACGATGAACTGAAGGACCTGTTTCAATGCTGTACAACTCTGACTTTATTATGGCATCAGCATTTTTCTGGAGATTGTCATTGTTTTTCAGAAAACATTTCCTTCAGTCTTGACAATTGCTGCTCTTCAATTCACTGGGATTCCAAAAGATGTAAGTGACAAATAAGAAGCAGTGAAGCCTTGTTTCCCTGGTGACAATATGCCAACCAGTTATTTTTTCACAACTTTATCTGTTTGGCATTTCCATACCATCATGCATTTAGATAAACAGAAAAGTGATTGGTGATGCACATGGACAAGGAAAAGTGATGCTGAGACCAAAGAGCAAAGCCAACTGACAGAATGATTTGTCTCAAATTTTGATATGGAATTGAACTGGAAAGACAGCAGAATTCAAGAACGTTGCTCAGAAATAACAGCAGGAGCAGTGTATGTGGACAAAATGTGATTGATGAAATCTAATGCAGGCAAGTGTGAAGCATAGCATAGGGAAAGGAAGAGCATGGCCATGGCACTCTGTGGATCGTTTTGAAGAAACTAAAGATGAAGTAGAAATAAACTCTAATTGTCCAGCAGACAATGGGTATTTTGTCCAACAATAAAATTGATAGAATGTAGATATCATGGCTGAAATAGTAGAAAAGATGTAACCTAAAGAAACATAGAAACATAGAAATTAGGTGCAGGAGTAGGCCATTCGACCCTTCGAGCCTGCACCGCCATTCAATATGATCATGGCTGATCATCCAACTCAGTATCCCGTACCTGCCTTCTCTCCATACCCTCTGATCCCCCTAGCCACAAGGGCCACATCTAACTCCCTCTTAAATATAGCCAATGAACTGGCCTCAACTACCCTCTGTGGCAGAGAGTTCCAGAGATTCACCACTCTCTCTGTGTGAAAAAAGTTCTTCTCATCTCGGTTTTAAAGGATTTCCCCTTTATCCTTAAGCTGAATCCCTTTATCCTAATCAGAGAGATAAGTTTCTGGATTCTCAATCTAAATCTAGAGAGTATTACAGTGTATAAGACATAGATCCCATGATCAAGCTGCATGGAATAACGTTGAACTGTACCATTCAGTTAAAGCCAGGCAGAAGTCCAGCGTCAGATAGGAGGGTCCAAGGGACATCAGAGTTATAGTAGATTGTATTTCAATACTGTGCTCTCTGGTGGTGGTAGGATAAGAATCAACTTGCCTGATATTCTGAAACAGCCAGCCAGTTCTCTATCCAAATCAATACTGAAACCCCAATACCATGTGCTTTAAGTTTGTATACTAATCAACTTATTGGGAAGAAACCAAAATACAATAATGTTTGCTTCACCTCCAACAGATATCCCTAACAAAAGATTTGTATACTAATCTTTATTTCTGAATCTGGTGGTGTGCATTTTCACACTTCTATACCCTTTGTGAATGGGAGAGGGTAGAAGAGGGATTGGCCAGGATGCCATTCATCCTTGATTATGCATGATGCTAGCCATGTTGCTAAGACAGCATGATGCTGCTATCCATCTTTATAACTGACTCCAGTATAAATGTTTAGAATCAATAGAAAAAGCTAACCAGGCAGCAGGTTGGTTTGTGTGTAAAGCCAGCAAAGGCCTGGGCAAATGTTGCATGATCAGTAGGATGAACATTTTCCAGCATTATTTCACATCATTTTACACTTCTGCTTGTTGGGAGAGGGTACATGATATGATTCATCCTTGATTATCCTGTAAGACCAAGATGAGGTTGGTTTGTGTGATGGCCTGGGCAAATGTTGCATGATCAGTTGAACATTTCCAGCATTATTTCACATCTTAATCTGCTTGTTCTACATGATATGATTTATCCTGTACCAAGATGACGTCTGGTGCATTTCCCACGTGTCCACTCATCGCGGATGACATTTTCAAGCAACGAGAGCCTGCACAGATTGTATCTAAAAAAAGCATCACTGACATAAAGTAAATCTCACCCCCAGTGTCTTATCACAAAGTCAGATGATAAACTATTTTTGCATTAATTGCCATTCTGTCTTATAGTTGCTTTCTATTTTCAACCCCTGTCATGACTTATTGCTTAAATTTATCTTATAAATGTATCCACTATTGTTGCTGTCAGTATTCTCTAAAGCTCAAAGAAGCTAACAGGTATTGCAATATTTTGGATGCAATGATGAACCTTATCCATTGGAAGTGGCCTACATGTGTTTGCCAATGGAGTATGTTAAAAATTCACACCATATACATTTAAGTGAGTTAAGGACAGTGATTAAAATGTGAATTAGAGAGTTGAATAATATGTGTTTGGCAGTAGAAAGCAGCAAAATGTGGCAAAAGAACAAAACTCACCCTTGAAAGTGTAACTAGAGGAGCTTACTAGAATTTAACTTGGCTCCCTGTTCATAATTAATATAGCTAAAGGCATTTTTTACAATATCATAAAATCCGGCTGAAGACACAATGTTATGTTGCCGGTAGTTTGAAGAAACACTCTATAGAATGAGAAGGTTCATAGGTTGTAAAATGTTAGGTAAAGAACAAGTGGTTTTATCTGATTATTTATTGATGAAAATAGCAAGGCATTTTGATTGAGTGCAATTGCTATACATTGTTAACCTGAAATGTCTATTGTTGTGATTCGGGTGTCATTAAGTGAATTATTTAAGTGAATTCATATAATAATATTCTGTTTTTAAGGAATAAAGTGTTCCAGAAATGGGTTTTAATAATACAGCAAAAGTGAAGTTTGTTGCATTAAAAACTGAAATACGTTGTACTATTCCACAATTAAATTGTGGGTTTCAGTCATTGATTCCCCCAGTAAGGTCCCAGCAGAAATTTGTGAGGCAATTTTGTTAGTGGCATGACATGAAATCTGTTTTTCATAGCTGTTAAAGTTACCCAGTGCTGAAAAGTTTCAAGAAAAGAATAAAAAGTACAATAGTAATGATCGAGTTGGAAAGCAGGTCTATCAATTTTTCTTCGGAGTCACATGAGTGACTACGTGAAGAACCCGCTCAGCAAGCATGTGCGGCATTACATTTCAAGCAGGCAACAGCGGCAGGTGGGAGTCAGGCGCTCCCGCTACAAGCCTGAAGGAGGAAGCTTTAGGTAAGTACTTACCTTCAGTTTAAACCAGTGACTCACGTGTTTGTTGCTCCAGGTGGAGCAAAGCAGCAGACGCAAGCGGCCCCCGTTGGACTCCGGGGAAGGAGCGTTCCATTCGCGGACTCTGCCCTCTTGTGCCGAATAGTTTGAACACTTCGTCCAGTTTTTTAGGATTGGTTTGGTAAGTGCCAGGTAGCAGGATCTGTGGTTGTGAGGTCGGCATCCTCACAGTCCTGTTAATTTCTTAGATTGAGGGCAGGTTTGTGACTTTCCTTGAGAAGTTGAACAGTAGGGTCAGGTGTTTTGCCATACTACCCTACCCTTCTGGAATGAGCAGGTGGACATGGATAGCCGACGTCAGGGTATCAAATGCATTTTTTGAGATATTTGGGTTAAAATGTGCTGCTCAATGTATCCCCCAATAATGGCGGGCACTTTGAGTAAATGCAATTTAGGGGAGGCATGATGAAACCAACGCCTAAGCAATATGGACACCAGATATCGATTTCCTTATATTCAATTAAATCGGCACGTACTAACCTACATCTCATGAAATCAATCTCAAGGCAGCGGCGATGGATACATTCTAGCGTATTGAGGGGGGGGGGGGGGGGGGGGGGGGGGGGGGGGGGGGGGGGTGGGAATCTAATCTCTATGTTCTCCCTTCCTTCTACCTTTTCAATAGGTACTACGACTACATCAGTCGGGTACTATGCAAAATACAGTGGACTAAGTCCACAGGCATGGTTCCCAGTGGTCCTTGACATGGTCATTAAAAGAATTGTAGAATTGGGAAGACCACTGCTGTGCTTGGATCAGACAGCACTATCAACATGATGACAGCACTCCGTCGCATATCCACTAGGGAACATACCTGACGAACATCAAGAAATGGGAACTGTTCAAAAACAGGGACTACAACAAAAACCTGTACTGGAGTTCCTGGCAGGTCTTCACCACAATGAAGGAAATTTTCTGTCAGCCTACTTAACTTGGGCACCACGACAACAGGGCAAAGGGTACCACTCACTGGTGATCAGGTACAGGAGAGGTATATTCAATCCATTCCCCAGAAATAGGTACATCCAAAATTGGGATGTCAGTGAAGTCCTGACATACCTTAGGGGATGATCACCAGCCAGGTCCCTCACCCTGGAACAGCCTACCCTGAAGATAGACATGCTGGTGGCCTTACCTCAACACAAAGAGCCAGTTCTTCCATCTACTGCGATTGGACAACATGGTTATAACACCAGATAGTGTCACATTTCCCATTCTAGGGCTGGCCAAACATAACAGACCAGGAACATCAGGTCCAGTCATGGAATTCCGGGCATACCCACCTGAACCACGTTTTATGTGTCATGACCCACTTAGAGATCTACATCGACACAATAAGCAATACCGAGGGAGAGGAAAAAGTCTTATGGGTCAGCTACAATAACCCTCATGGTCGGGTGACGAGCTAAACTATCTCTAGTGGCTCAAGCAGGTACTGGGAATTGCTGGAGCAAATACTAACATGTATAAATCTTATTCCACCAGGACAGCTTCCACGTCATTGACTAAGAGAATGGACGGACCTATGGACCACATCCTGGCTACAGCGGAGTGGTCTAGGGAGTATACGTTCCAAACTTTTATAACAAACCACTGACAGAACCTGTATCGTTTACAGAAAAAGAGTCTGCAAAAAATATATAATTTAAGCCGGGGGAGCATTTTGGTCTTGTTATTGTTAATAACACCATTATTGTTTTACAAACAGATTCATGGTTGATTACGAAAACATACTTCCTCCCTCAAATGACTTTGGCAGCGAGTGAAATATGAACTGTTACACAGTTTGAAATCACAGAGCTTTAAAATCTTCACGTAGTCACTCACATGACTCCGAAGTAAAATAGTAAGATTAAACGAGAACTTACCAGTTTGAAGTTTGATCTGTATTTTATGAGGAGTTACGATGAGGGAGTTACGTGCTCTCCGCTCCCACCCTCAATAATATGGGTCAAACTGATAACTGAGGTCTCCTTGTCTTTACTATGTTTATTTCAATAACTGTGTCTATCTGTGATTCCACACCGCTGCTTTGAAGTATGTCGCGCATGCGTGCTGAGCGGGTTCTTCACGTAATCCCTCATAGTAACTCCTCATAAAATACAGATTAAACTTCAAACTGGTAAGTTCTCTTTTAATCTTACTATTATACAATCATTTTAGCCTTTTATAGTCATGAGCAAAGGTTTAATGATATCTTCTATGGGGAAAGGGGGAGAAATGTAGAAAATAAGTCAGATAAAGAAAACAGTAATAGGGGTTTAGCCAGCTGGTAAAACCATGTGAAGAGCAGGTTAGTGTACTATTTTATTTTAAAAATTAGACATTGCGAACATCCATGGATAGTGAGGCAAACAAGCAGTTGAATTCTCAGTGTCCAGTGAAAGGGTGACTACTTTCAGCAGTCTAATAACAGATGGCAACTTGACAAGAAAAGAGTCTTTGAAAGGATTCTTGCAAAATGATCAATATTTAAGGGAAGTACAGTGGTGCATAGGGATGGCACAGTAGCGTAGTTGGTAGAACTGCTACTTCACAGCACCAGAAACCCAGGTTCAAACCTGACCTTGGACACTGTCTCTGTGGAGTTTGCATGTTCTCCCTGTGACAACGTGGGTTTCCTCTGGCTGCTCTGGTTTCCTCCCACATCCAAAATAAGTGTGGATTTGTAGGTTAAGAGTGGAATAGAAAGTGAGATAATATAAAACAAGCTTGAATGGGTGATCGATGATTGGCGTGGACTCAATGGGCCCAAAGGCCAGTTCTCATGCTGTATCTCTAAACTCTCTTTAAACTCAAAACGTTATTTGTGCACTTCGTGCAGCAGCTCTATGCACATTGCACTAGGGAGTCATTTTAGACTTTGTGCTGCACTATGAAGCCTGTATTTAAGGAAATTGTGCCATGCTGGCTCTAATTTTCAGACCATTAAGGAGGATTTTTAAATTATTTGCTGTCCAGTAAATCTGTCTTTGCAGGATTCTTTTTGCAACATTAAAGCTCTCAGATTAATTTTCTATTCAAATCTGTGTCAGACCGTATAAAGTTAAGTATTCCATCAACATCTTTTCCAAGGTCATTAATATCCATGAATTCCATAGGTTAGAGACTTCACTGGTCACTGATTTCCAATTGGAATTATTACCATTCATAAGTATCCTCTTTTTCATATTATCCAGTAATTAATGTTCCAATTTGTATGTTAATCTTGAATTCCACAAGCTTTCACATCACCAGTGTTTCCTGCAGGGCATCCAAGATGTGCATCACCTTCACCTCATCTGCATTCACGTTCAATAAAATAAATGTGTCAACCTACCAGATGCAATCCATCCTTACCAATCTCAAGTTACTTAAAGAATTCACTACTGAATGAAAGAATACTTCAGAACACCATTCTTAACAGGAGCTATGGAGGAACAGTAGTCTAAAACATTATGTTTTCCTTTATTATCTGACTAGACCAAGTGCGGGCCAGTTGGTCCCGGTCCCTCAACGCAATATTCCACCATTCCCCATAGCCCCCAACTGCGCTGGCATGGCTGAGGGGTTCCCATTGCGACGCCAGAAATCCCCGTTGTGAGGCAACCCTCCTTCAACTGCGCAGGTATTGGCCGGCAAGTGGGACCATGACTGCAACGTTTTTAATGATTAAAATGGCAATAACTTGTAAAATATATGGTCAATGTGAATGCATCTCACTCTCCTTCTTCAGTCCCCTATTCTCCTCCTCCATTATCCTTCCCCTCCCCACCGTCCACCAACCCTGCTCTGCTTCCTCCCCTCACTTCCCTCCTATCTTCCCCCTCCCCTCCTCCATTACCTTGCCATCCCACTTCCTTCCCCTATCCTCCATTCCTCCTCATCTCCAGCACTCCCTCCCCCTACTCTTTTTTCCCCTCTCCTCCCCTCCCCACTCCCACCCTCACCTCACCTCTCCCTACCGCTCCTTTCCCCTACCCTCAGTCAATCCCTCCCTCCATAACCCCTCTCCCCTTCCTATCCCCATCCTCCCCCACTCTTCACCTCCCCCATCCCAACCCACACTCTCCCTCCTCACCTCTCCTCTGCCCTCCTCCCTCTATCCCCCACATCCTATCTCCCCCCTCCTCTCCCTCTATCCTCCCTCCTCCCCCACTCTGCCTCATCAACTCCCCCACTTTCCACTCCCTCTCCCTCCCTATCCCCTCCTCTCCATCTACCCCCCCCCCACACAGTCTCCTGAGGATCTCAATGTAAACCACCACCAGCCCCGTTTTCCCCACCACGTCGGCGATTAAGTTGTACTTGAGGTGGGGGCTGTGGAGAGGGATGGGCCGTGCGGCCTGGAAATGAGGCTGAGGCGGTTGGAGCCAATCAATCGACCCCACGTGGGGGTGGTAGTGACGGAGCTCCCCCCACGTGGGACGCAGAACAATCGGGCATCAAGCGGAATGTCGGAGCCAATCAATCGGCCCCTCATGGGGGGGGGGGGGGGAAGGGGGGGGGCATCGGTGCACCTCCCCACATGGGACCCGGACCAATTGGGTGTCGAGCGGGATGTTGGAGCCAATCAATGGACGTACAGGACTCCACGTTGGGGGAGGTGGTAGAGCAAATCAAATGGTGATCTCAAAATGGCTACCCTCCCCCAACTGCGTAGGCACGGACCTGTTGGGATCTGATGAAAACAGATTTTTTTTTAGCATAAAATAAATCTCAATGCTATTTTTTTTTAAATTTTAATGAAATTCTCAATGAAAATAGCGTATTTCCATTAAAATAACCTAAAGACAATGGTAGCTGTTAATGAAAATAGATTAAAAGGGTTTTTTCATTGGAATAACATCAATGTCACTGAAAATGGTGATTTAAAAAGAAAATAAATTTGGGATCCCATTGTGACATAATTGTAACGTCGAACATGGCTGATGGGCAGGGCAAGTGGAAAAGTGATTTTTGTAAAGTTTAAAATTATAAAAGCTTTATTTCAGACACAGGTCCATATAACACATCATACAGTATAAGGAGATAGAAAAAATACATTAAAAATTGCATATTAGCCTATAAGATATACAAGCTATTGCACCAATGCCATCTTAGCCTAGAAGTGAATCTATAGCAGCTTTTCAGAGGGCTGACTAGGGCTTCAATTATGTGGTTCTCTGACTTGTCCAGGCGACACATAAAACTAAACATCAGCTGTCTTAAGAGTGCCTCACAGGTTGGCACTCTAGTGGCCACAAACAATTGACTGGCACTATGCCACCTAGGGACACGAAGCAGCAACCTCATTGCATCATTGTATGCTACCTTGAGCCTCTGCATACTCTTTTTCATAAAATGTCAACAACTTATAAAATATGCCATTAATGTGAACAAAACTTGTTTAATTTACATCACATGACAATGGTGAGTAAGGTGGGCCAAAAATTGTACTTCATGCATGGTGCAAGGCCACCAAATGCAAGTGCAGTTTCATACCATTTCAAGCAGGGTGCAAGGCCACTAAAGACTGTGAGTCATGATCTCTCCCTGCTCCATCTTGTAGAGACTGAGCCACGCCCACACTGCTGGGTTTTATAGACCCTTCCCTTCCCACCAGAAGGGACGTAGTCTTCATGGCATGATTGACAGGTGAGAGAATCTCAACATTTTTAAAACACTAATAACTCTTTTTTGTTTAATCGATGGGAAAAATCCTCGGCACCTGATGAGCGGAGGGGGATTGAATAAGATGGCCAAAAATCACAGGCGTACGTGGTAGCGTTTTTTCGAAAATCATTATAAAGCACAAACAGGAAGTGGTCCAGATTAGACTTTTAATTATATAAGGCAAGGCAACTTTAATTGGGCAAGGCAATTTTAATTAGGCAAGGCAACTTTAATTAGGCAAGACAACTTTAATTAGGCAACACAGCTTTAGCATTTTCAAACCAAACGTAACACAACTTTAGCATTGCCAAACTATATTATCAAACCACATTATGGGCACTGACAGGTTAGTAAAACCACTCACTATTTAGTAGATATGTGTACAGTGTTATTCACAGCTCAGACTGAGAGATGTGACTCTCTCGCCCCCCATCTTGCAGAGACTGACTGAGGCACTCAACACTTCTGGGTTTTATAGTCCTTCTGGAAGGGGCGTGGTCTTCAGGAGAGAGAATCTCAACATTTTTAAAACATTAATAACTCTTTTATTTTTCATCGATGGGGAAAAATCCTCTTGTCCTGCGCAGCAAAAGGGTACTCTGAGTAAGATGGCCAAATATTACAGCAGTAAGTGGCAGCGTTTTTTCTAAAATCAATATACAGAACAACAGGAAGTAGTCAAGATTAGACTTTTAGTAATATAGATACCAGACCAAGTGCAGACCTATTAAGTATCCTCCCCCAATGCAAGATTCCACCACTCACCCATTCCCCCAATGCAAGCTATTCCCCCAACGCAATATTGGACCACTCACGCATGGCCCCAACTGTGCAGGCGCGGTCATTCCTCCTCATCCCCCAGCACACCCTTTTCCTCCTCTTCACCATCCCTCTTCAATCCCTAGAGAGGGAAGAGGGCTAGAGAAGGAGGGAGTAGAGAGGGAGGTGGGGCAGAGAGGGAGTGGGGTTAAGGGCGGGGGAGGGGGATGGGGTAGAGAGGTAGAGAGAGGGAGGGGGATAGAGGGAAGGGGGTAGAGAGGGAGGGTGAGGGGATAGAGGAGGAGAGGGTGGGGAGGTGAGTAGAGGGGAGGGTACAGGGGAAGGGGTGTAGAGAGGGAGAGGCAAAGAGAGGGAGGGGGTAGAGACAGGGAGAGGGGTAGAGGGAGAGGGAGGGGGTAGAGTAGGGTGGAGTGAGGGTAGAGAGGGAGAGGGAGAGGGCGAGGGAGGCAGAGGAAGGGGTAGAGAAGGAGAGGGTGGAAGTGAGGGTAGATAGGGAGTGGGCATCTCTCTGCTCCACCCCTCCCCATCTCCCTTCTCCACAACCTCCCCCCAATCTCCCTCTACCACCCCACTACCCACCCCATCTCCCTCCTCCTCATTTCCCTCATCATCTTCCCCTCACTCCCATTCCCTGCCCCTTGACCTACCCAGATCGTAGAGCAGCGCCAGGGCCTGGAACTCAGCCTTGTCTGTGGACTCCATCCATCAACTCGGCTTCTGCCTGAGTTCCAGTGGGCTCATCCCTGAACCTGGATCCAGGCTCGTCCTTGGTTCCAGCAGTGGCTTCTTTGTCGGCCTTGGTCATGGCCCCATCCCAAGCCCCGTGCTCGGCCCTCACTCCAACTCCAGCACAAGGCTGAGCTCCAACCCAGTCCCAGTCCCTGGGCTCGGCCCGCGGCACCACCCTCCCCACCAGGTAATCCGCGAGTGCTGGAGTGCCCATCCCTCCCGGAGTGTCCTGTCCTGCCTTGCGAGTGCATTGGGCTGCAAGCGCTGGACTGCCCCTCACTCCCGGAGTGTCCCGTCCTGCCTTGCGAGTGCATTGTGACGTCACTCTGTGTTTTTTTTCTGAAATGGGCGAGATTTTGGGTGCGTTTTTTAAAATGTTATGAATTAATAACTTCGGAAATATAGGTGGGAATACGACGGGAAGATGTTTATCACCAGAACGGGGAAAATGTGAGTTGGATATGTGAAAATGGGATGGCTGTGGCCTACCGTTTGGAAGAAAACAGGAAAAGCAGATTGACACATCGTGACCACACACACACAAACAAGACAAGACTTGCAGTTATATAGATATATATGCCTGAAGCAACAGATTTTCTTTAATTGAAAATGGCAAATATTCTTTTTGATTTCCCTTGTTTTGTATTGGGTCAAAATTCACAAGACACAATGCTGATCCTGGTTTGTGCACTCATACATTTTTATTTTCAAATAGTTTGTAAAAATAATTTAATTGAGTACAGTACTGCATTTCATAATAATGCCCCTGTTTTCATAAATTTAATATTTCTTCAAAGAAGGTAACACATTTTGAAACTAGCTGTGGATTCATTTCAAAGATTTAAGTTAGTTTTGGCTTAGAACTATGCCTTAATATTATTTTGCTGCCTTGCACACTTGCTTTTACAATACTTAATAACCATCCATTATTACCTAACAGAAATAAGGAATTGCAGATGCTGGTTTAGATGTTGGTTATTATTAGCTAATAGTTCAAAAACAGGATTGGAATGTATAAAAAAATGAAACAAATATTCATTGCTCCAATCAAGTTACATATTGGCCCTCCACATTTTAAATGCATCAATACTGTTTCAAGGTTACTAATAAATCACCAATAAAATTGGAGGGTACATCACAATTGGTCACTGACATAAAAGCTGTAATTTGTGAAAATGTGTACCTCAGCAGAGTTTGGTTACCAACCTTTGGGACATGAGTTAACTTCCATGGCAGATTTATTAAATTATTCCCATATGTGCTGCTTCTGAAGGTGGTGTGCGAGTTCAGAATAGATTGATTCCCACAGGACATAACCTCTCAACACGGAAACACGACAACATTTGTAAATGAGAATCACAGGTCAAATTACACATAATACTGCCTAAACCTCAGTAGTGAGTGCAATGCAACTTTTTAATAAAGGGCCAAGTGATCAGTTGTGGGGCAAAGGAATGTGCGAGGTGCTAGATCTAAGGTTTTTAATGTCAGAAGAAGTTACATAGCTTGGAATGTAAGGAACATTTTAAATTATACTACTGGTGCTTTTGCAGGTAAAAAAGTTTTTACTGGACTAATTGAAAATACTGGCATTCTTTTATTTTGAACATTACATTACACTATCTCAAAATAGTAAGATTAAATGGGAACTTACCAGTTTTAAGTTTGACCTTTATTTTATGAGGAGTTACGATGAGGGATTACGGGAAGACCCCGCCATGCGCAACATTCTTCAAAGCAGCGGTGTGAAATCACAGACAAGAGTAGATGAAATAAACATAGTAAGATAAGAAGAACTAGAATACCAGTTGACCTTTATGCTAGAGGGCGGGAGCGGAGGGCACGTAATCCCTCATCGTAACTCCTCGTAAAATAAAGATCAAACTTCAAACTTTGAGAATTAAGGGACAGAAGTTTAGGGTAACATGAGGGGGAACTTCTTTACCCAGAGAGTGGTGGCTGTGTGGAATGAGCTTCCAGTGAAGGTGGTGGAGGCAGGTACGTTTTTATCATTTAAAAATAAATTGGATAGTTATATGGACGGGAAAGGAATGGAGGGTTATGGTCTGAGCGCAGGTGTATGGGACTAGGGGAGAATACGTGTTCGGCATGGACTAGAAGAGTCGAGATGGCCTGTTTCCGTGCTGTAAATTGTTATATGGTTATATGGTTGTAAGTTCTCGTTTAATCTTACTATTTTACTTCGGAGTCACGTGAGTGACTACGTGAAGATTTTAAAGATCTGTGATTTCATGCCATGGAACGAGTCCATGCTTCACTCACTGCCTTAGTTGACCAGGGGAGGAAGTATGTTATTGTATTCAGACATGAATAATGACAATAGTAACCTCCCTCACCCAGGAGGAACTATGAACAGAACTTAACATAGAGTTCGTAAATACCCCTGATCTGGTAATGGGTTAATACTAAATGTGTGGAAAATTGCTAGATTGACCATCCTGCAACCGCTAGGATGTGGTCCCGCTAACTTCCATAACACTGCTGCTGAGGTTGTTACAGCCTTGGTGGAGTGATTTGAAATGTCAGTGTTTACTCCTGTATAAGCCAGACCCATAACCACATGAAGATGGTCTGAAGTGATACCTTCTTTTGATGCTAGATGTAACTAACAATATTGCTAGTTCAGAGTCTCTAGGCTCTAGTGATTTAACATTCTGGTGTAGATGTGTGACCATACACAAACGACGGTTCATGGGATATGTGAACATCAAGTTTGAGATCTGGTGCCCCTGGTCTATACTGTTTGACTAAGTCATAACATAAGTGTTATTTAGCCTGCAGATATAATCATCCTATCCAGTCAATGTTTATGTAATGACTGGACCCATAGTGCTGCATGCAGGGCTATGAGCATAACCACCTATAAGTGAGTTAGCCCAAGGACAGGGATGTAACTGGAGCCCTTCAGCGAAGCGACGTAGCACGTTAACACCCCATATCTCTGCGTCCCTAGGCCCGGGAGTTTTCGAGTTGCAGATTTCCTTCATAATCTAGAGCTCAGAGGGTGACCTCCCAGAGTGGATTCTACTCCTCTCAGCCAGTATGATGAAGCACTTAGGTATGGTAGATGACACTTTAGACATCATGATTTGTCAAGCCCTCATATGAGCTTGAACTACAAGACGTCATTCATCCGTGCCGAATATGCAATATAATTATAAAACAAATACCTCCCATCTCCTTATGAGGAAATATTGATTTTTTTTTGGTGCTATCCCTGCGATCTGCAGCGAGTACGTTCATGGTTGGTTTAACAACCCCAGCGGCAGGAACGGTCTTCTCAGTCTCTGGATGTCAAAGAATTGATTATGTCATGCTGAGGACAGTTTCCCGCGTCACGGTGAGACCAATACTTGTATCTAGAATAACCATATATGGTTCTATCATTCCCCACATCAGTGGGAACCATGGCAGGCTAAGCCCGACAGGCACTATAAAAATGCCTGAGGCGGGAATTTGCTGAATTTTGCAAACCTGTCTGATGAGGCAGAAATGGAGAAAGACATAAAAGAACATTCCTCCTTTATGTAGCTAGAATGTAACCAACGCTACCGATATGCCACATATTTTCCACTGGTGATTGAGCCTCGATGCAAGCTTCTTGGTCTTTAATGTTCAAAATGTATTTTAATACTTAGTGATCCAACACCCATATTGTGTACCGTAATGAAGTTTGGGTAAACTATCACCGGATATTTTGACTTGTTTGCACCCATGTAAGACATTTGCCACCATCGAAGTGTATCAATTTGGCCTAGAGCATGCAGATTTGGCATATTTGCATACACCTTTCATCCACAGAATGCACCCAGTGTCTATAGGTAGTTGATTCCATGAAACTGAGGAATTGGTAACTCTCCCATCCACATCTGTAATGAGACGGTATGAGCAATTTCTCATCCTGAACAATAGTGTAAAGGAGTGGAGTCTGACACACTGTTACCTTTACCGGGTCTTTAATCAAGGCACATGTTACACACATCCCAGTACTGACTGCCTCTCGTCTTCAGGCGTACTGGAACAAACAGGGAGGAACATAGGGGAGGATATCACAGTTATACTGATATGGCTGGGCGTGGTTAGTGGTAATGAGGTAGCTACATTATAGGTTGCATGCATAAACCATCTACATCCTTTCCCTTGGAAATTTAAAATTAAGGTATAACAGTGGCAGGGTGGTTATACAACCCCTGCAAATCTAAACAAAATCACTGTAACAGACAGGGGGGTTTGACAACCCGACCCGAGCGAGTGCACATGGCACCCTCACCCTCCCCACCCGAAAGGAGAGGAGGAGGCGCAATATCAGCCGGGAAGGAGAAAGCCGGCGGAGACCCAACCGGGAATGCGGAAGGAGACCTGACCGGCACAGGCGAGCCAAGGGAAGGAGACGGGGTAGAAGGAGGAGAAGGAGGCGGGCAGGGGAGGAGAACCCCGGAAGGGCAGAGGGAGGAGAAGGCGGCGAGCGGACTGACCGGGGCATGCGGGGAGCTGAGGGATAGTTAGTAGTGGGAGGCTCGAAATGCAACGGAGGAGCATAGGGGGCCGCATGAAGAGGCTTAGGCTTGTTGACAGCCTGTTGGCGCTGTACTTCATGCCTTTGAGCAATCCGTTGCTGGACAGCAGCAGGCTGCAGGACCTTGGGCACAAGGGATTGCTGGGCGATCGGCATCGGTGGGCGAAGAATGCGGGACATCAGACGTTGGGCAGGGAATCGCATGGTAGTGTCCCTGGAAATGTTACGAAGGTTTAAGAAACCCTGGTAGAAGTCACCATTGGAGAGACGAGACTGCTCGAGCAAATTCTTGGCACTGCGGACAGCACGTTCAGCCAGACCATTGCTCTGCGGGTATTCAGGGCTGCTGGTGTAGTGAGTGAAGTTCCACTTCACAGCGAAAGCTTTAAATTCTGCACTGGTGAATTGACGGCCGTTGTCGGTCTGCAAGCGGACCGGGGACCCAAAAGTGGTGAAGTGTCAGCGCAGCTTACTGATGGCCATTTCAGAGGTGATAGCAGGGAGAAGGTCCACCTCGAACCAACACTAGGAATCGACCAAAACTAGGTATTGCTTTCCACGCCATTCGAATATGTCGGCAGCCAGCGATGACCAGGGCATAGCAGGGGCGGGCTGCTCAAGAAGTGGCTGGAGCTGCTGATGTGGAGCAAGAGTGTTACAATCAGGACAGGAGGCTACTCGGGCCTTAATGTACTTTGCCATGTAAGACAGTGGCATCGGCTCCGGGATGCCCCATGTGGGCAGCGTTGTAGTACAAGTCATACAGAGAGGCAGGGACGACCACCTTGTGACCCTTGATGATGATGATTCTGTCCCGGAGCACAAGTTCATCTCGAACCAGAAAGAAAGCATGGCACCAGCCGGCAGCGAGGTGCGTTTGCTTGGCCACCCCCGCCGGATGACAGCTGCGAGCTGTTGCAGGTCTGGGTCATTGGCAATGTGCTCAACCAGGCACTGGAGCTGCTTAGAAGGAACAAAATTGAAATTGAGTACCTGCAGATCCTCCTGTTCGTAGGGACGTACGTCGCCGGAGGACCGGGGGGCCCTGGACAGCGCGTCAGCCACATGCATCTCGGTGCCCCTCTTGTAAACGATCTGAAAGTCGAACCGCTGGAGCTGTAGCATCATTCGCTGGAGTCTGGCTGGAGCAATGTGGATAGGTTTATTGAGGATTGTCACCAAGGGTTGGTGATCTGTCTCGACGATGAACTTGGTACCGAAAAGGAAGTCCTTGAACTTGGAGCAGGCGAACACAACCGCAAGAAGCTCCTTCTCTATTTGTGCATAGCGCTGCTCAGTGTCCGTCATGGTTCACGAGGCATAAGAAACAGGCTGCAACGAGCCATCATCATAGAGCTGCAGGCAGGCAGCACCTAGCCCAAAACGGGAAGCATCACACGTTACCACAATTGGGCGCTGCAGGTCGAAAAACTTGAGAGTCGGTGTGCTGATCAGCTTTGTTTTGAGGAAGTCGAAAGCCTGCTGGTGTTGGGGAAACCAGGACCAGGCAATGTTTTCGGCAGTTGTCTCAGGGGTGCGCTCAACTCGCTGAGGTCGGGGATAAACTTCCCCAAATAGTTGACCGTGCCCAGGAAACGGTGCAGGCTGGCAACATCTGTTGGGGCAGGCAGCTCGGAGATAGCATTGGTCTTCTGCGGATCAGGTTTCAGCCCATGGGCCATGAACATGTGGCCAACATAGGGTACTTCAGCCACACGGAACTTGCATTTTGACGGGTTAAGCTTTAAATTGATCTGGCGAGCGCGGACTAGAATCCGTCGGAGATGGTGGTCATGCTCAGCAGCATCTTTCCCATAGACCAGGATATCATCCATAATAATGGCACACGGCAGACCAGCAAACAGCTGTTCCATGGAGCGTTGAAATACTTCGCTAGCGGAGTTAATGCCGAATGGCATCCGCAAAAATCTGAACCTTCCGAAGGGTGTGCCAAAAGTCTGAGGAGCGTTTGTCTAGGGGTATTTGCCAGAACGAGCACCTGGCATCGAGAACAGAAAACACCGTGGCCTGACCGACCTGGGCAGCAACATCTTCTACAGTCCTCATAGGGTAGTGGGGACGTTTTATTGCCAGATTCAAATCTTTGGGGTTTATGCACACCCGTATTTAGTTCTTACTCTTCTTCATGGTGGCGACCATGGTGGAGACCCACTCGGTGGGATCGCTGACGGCTGCAAGCACCCCCATGTCAACCATGTTCTTCAGCATGGCATCGACCTTGCCCTTCATGGCAAACGACACCCTGTGCGGAGCACGGGCCACTGGTATGACCGACGGGTTAGTTGCGATCTTGTATACAAGTGGCAGCTTCCCCAGCTTATCATCGAAGAGGTCAGGGTACTCGGAGAGTGGATTCAGCATCGCACGCACTTCGTGGACCGCACGGTCGAAAGATACCAGACCGAGATCCTGACAGGCCTGATTGCTCAACAGAGTCACACAGTCACAGTCAAGGATGAAAAACGACAGGTCACGGGATGATTTCTGCAGCACACAGTGGAAGGTGGCCCTCCCCACAGGGGTTAGCTCCTCTCCCCCATAAGCACGCAATATGGAGCGATCAGCAGTCAACAGCTCATTATTTCTTATCTGTTTGAATAGGGATGTTGACATAACATTCACCTTCGCCCCCGTGTCGAGCTTGGCACTGAAGAACTTGTTGTTGACAGTAATGAGTACAGAAGGATCGGGGAGGCGAGATCGGCCATGAAGGAGAGTGTAAACACTGGCATCTCCCATGGAACAGCTGGGCTCAGAGTCGAGGGCAGAGTCGACAGAAGACTGGGAATCGAAATCGCTATCAGCTTGCTGAAGGTTGTTTAAAACTTGTCTAGGAGCTGAGGGAACGTTCCCACGGGAACGACAGGCAGCTGAAAAATGGTTCATCTTCCTACAGAAATTGCAAGCTTTGCCAAATGCTGGGCACTGCGACTGCATGGAGTGGATATAATTGCAGTTGGAACACTTCTTGACCAGCGGGACCCGAGGGGCATAAGTCGGCCGCGGCATAGGGCGAAAGTTGCCTTGTTTGCAACGGGGCATAGCGACACCAGTCAGATTAATAGCCAGATTGTCAGATCCCCTCTGCCCATGTGGCGGGGCAACTACTTCAGCTATATGGCATGCATGCATTGCCTGAGTCAGGGTGAGGTCTGGTCTTTGCAGCAGATCTGCACGTAGCTTCTGATCTAGCATGCTGGTGACCAGGATGTCTCTGGTGAGCTGATCACGCATGGTCTCGAAACGACACCGCTGAGCAAGGTAGCGCAGGTCAGCGATAAAACATTCAACAGGCTCATCAGGCTGCTGCTTCCGTGTGAAAAATCTAGCCCGCTCCAATATGCGGTTGGAGGGCAAGTCACAAATCTCCGCAAACTTGCGTAAGACACATACCGGGTCATTTGCAGATTCCGCCGGCTCGACGACCTGGTCATTGTCATCCAGGACCGCTGGATTGTTGTTGAAAGCCTGAGCTCGTTTTATGGCATCGGGACCGGCAAAGTCCAGCAGGAGCGAGGCTTTGACCGCCTCAGGGTCATTTCGGTGCACGATGTTGATGAAGTGGTTGTAGTCCATCACGAAAATAGCCCAGCGTTCCGCAATGTCAGCGTAAAAGACAAGGGGAGAGGGCTTTCGGCATGAGGATGACATAATGAATAGGGAATTAAACACTAGTTGGACTAGGGACAAATAAAACCCGATAAATAGGAGGCGTGCGTTTAACTTGCTGACACCATGTAAAGGAGTGGAGTCTGACACACTGTAACCTTTACTGAGTCTTTAATCAAGGCACATGTTACACACGTCCCAATACTGACTGCCTCTATTCTTCAGGCGTACTGGAACAAAGAGGGAGGAACAAGGGGAGGATATCACAGTTATACTGATATGGCTGGGCGTGTTTAGTGGTAATGAGGTAGCTACATTATAGGTTGCATGCATAAACCATCTACAAATAGCATCAGTTTGTAATTTAGCTGAAGATTTACTGATTTAGTGGAATAGCATAGAGCTGGTAACAATGACCACATGGTACTTGAGTGCTTACTTCTTTTGCATGCTGTATAGTTCTGATTGTGCAAAGGCCTAAATAGCACAGCTGTAAGCCAATTATACTTGATGAACAGAAGGTTGCTTGATCAGTTTTGTTACGGGCTTTAATTAATTCCGATCCCTTACCTCAGGGCAGAGTCCCAGACGATTAAATAGAGTTAAAGGTAATCCCAATCATCAATAAGTTCAGTTGGTATCAACTTAAATTTATCTGGACAGATGAGAACCCAATTTCTCAAATGGGTTTTGTGGCTGATACAGCTAACTTAGCAAAATACAGCGTTTAATTTCATCCAGATAGTTCTTAACAATATTTTTTAAACTCTGAGCAGCAGAAGCACTCAATTAATAAATAACCTGGGAACTGAAGTTAGCCTATTTTGGAATGCTTTAACTGTATCATTGCCCAATCCAGTTAAATTTCAGATATTTCCAGTGCACTGTGAATGAAGCTGACCCCATGGGAATTAATAGTCACGAAGTTTCAATGTCTATACTGCACATGCAAGTTGGGCTTGTTGATAATAAACAGGCCTCATTTGTCATAATAGCAAGTCTGCCTAAAGAGGCAACTCAAGCCATATTCCTAGACTGTCTCGTTTGTACTGTGCAGTATAAACTATCTCATCCAACCTTCTTGTAAATGGTCCACAACCGCACGTTTTGGAAAGAACCAGACCCACCTACCATCATGGTTACCGGTGGTTTTATGGTAAGCCCAAAAGGCCCCCGATGCGGGTTCGATTTCCATCCTTGATTGGAGCGTAGGGCTGCTGGTGTATGTGGACCCATGTCTTTCCAGGTGCATGGTAACTCCCAGCCGACACTTGTTCCTCGGACATGCTTCCGGGTTCAAAGTCAGTTGCCAACTGACCCCTTGCACTGACCTTCGCAGAAGGGAGTTTTGTAGGCAACCCTGAAAAGTGTGCTGCCACAGGCTCTCGAGGAGACCTGCGCTGATATGGCCCTCCCTGGCATGAAGGTGCCAATCCAGCGGAAGTGAACAGCAGACATTTGCCGTGGAGATTTAAAGATTGAAAATATCGGGAATTATCGCGTTTGCTCGCTGCATTTCTTCAAAAGTAAGTTAATAATGCCTTACTTTTGATGAAATGCAGCGAGCAAATGCGATAATTCCCGATTTTTTTGGCATTGGATTGGCACCTTCAGTTCCCTCTTGTAATTACCTTACTTTCTATCTTTTTTTTTGCCTGAAAATTTAGGTCGCTGTGCTTCACGGTCACCCCGACTAGCACAGAAAATTTCAGCTCAAATATCGGCCGTTTTCCATGTTTTTAACGGGTGTGAAAGTGTGTGTTTCCCCATTCACTAACATGTACCGAAGTGACATATCTCCTCCAGTTAAATTTTTCGGTCACGTGAGGGGGGATCTACGCTCATTTGACATTTGGTGAAATCACCCTATAGCTGAGGTTTCCCCCAAGCACGGTTCTACCCATGTTCTTCGCAAGTTCCCTGTAGCTTGGTTATCCGCAGTCTTCCCACGGACCCTGAAGCTGGGTTATCCGTGCTCTTCCCATGGCCTCCGAGGCTGGGTTATCCGCAGTCTTCCCGCGGTCCCTGAAACTGGGTTATCCGCGGTTTTCCCACGGTCCACGAGGCTGGGTTACATCCAGTCTTCCCACGGCTCTGAAGCTGGGTTATTTGTGGTCTTCTCACGGTCCCTGAACCTGGGGTACCCGTGGTTTTCTTGTGGTCTCTGAAGTCAGATTATCCGTGGTTTCTCGTGGCCTCTGAAGTCGGGTTACCTGCGGTCTTCCCGCGCTCTCCGAAGTCGGGTACCCACGGTCAAAGATCCTAGAGGAGCAAGATAGACTACTCCTCCGAAATCCAATGGACTGGCGTGTAGTACGTGACGGAACGTCACGGCCGCCATTTTTTAATGCAACACGTGACTTCCGGTATGCCACCCACTGTGATCCAAAGCAAAGATTATAGAGCTACGCTGTAATCTTTGATCCAAAGCAAAGATCCTCGAGTATCTTGTAGCGGGAACAGCCCCCTCCTTTGCGTAGTTTCCCTTGCATTGTATTGCTTTAACACACACTGCACAAAATTAAATTTAACGTATACATATTTTATATATTTATATGAATGTGTGTCTGTGTGTGAGAGGCAAGTTAGAGATAATTAAGTTTATTCTCATGGATCAGAAGCAACTTTCATTTAAATAATCACTATTAATTTATTTGTCTTGTAAGATGATATACATAAACCATAAAGGCAATTATATATATAATTATATAGTAATAATATATATATGCATATATATATATTTATACACACATATATATACACATACATATATACATACATACATATATACACATACATACATACGTATACACATACATATGCACACATACAAATACACGCATACATATGGATACATTTATATGCATACATACACACATATAAACATATATATACATACATACACATATAAATATACATGCATATATACACATACATGCATATATACACATACATATATATTTATACATATGATTAACATGTAGAGGAACCAACGAGAGAGCAGGCTATTTTAGACTGGGTATTGAGTAATGAGGAAGGGTTAGTTAGCAATCTTGTTGTACGTGCCCCCTTGGGCAAGAGTGACCATAATATGGTTGAGTTCTTCATTAGCCAGGCAGTGACTAGTGGGGTACCGCAAGGCTCAGTGCTGGGACCCCAGCTATTTACAATATATATTAATGATCTGGATGAGGGAATTGAAGGCAATATCTCCAAGTTTGCGGATGACACTAAGCTGGGGGGCAGTGTTAGCTGTGTAGGAGACTGCAAGGCGACTTGGATAGGCTGGGTGAGTGGGCAAATGTTTGGCAGATGCAGTATAATGTGGATAAATGTGAGGTTATCCATTTTGGTGGCAAAACCAGGAAAGCAGACTATTATGTAAATGGCGGCCGACTAGGAAAAGGGGAGATGCAGCGAGACCTGGGTGTCATGGTACACCAGTCATTGAAAGTAGGCATGCAGGTGCAGCAGGCAGTGAAGAAAGCGAATGGTATGTTAGCTTTCATAGCGAAAGGATTTGAGTATAGGAGCAGGGAGGTTCTACTGCAGTTGTACAGGGTCTTGGTGAGACCACACCTGGTGTATTGCGTACAGTTTTGGTCTCCAAATCTGAGGAAGGACATTATTGCCATAGAGGGAGTGCAGAGAAAGTTCACCAGACTGATTCCTGGGATGTCAGGACTGTCTTATGAAGAAAGACTGGATAGACTTGGTTTATACTCTCTAGAATTTAGGAGATTGAGAGGGGATCTTATAGAAACTTACAAAATTCTTAAGGGGTTGGACAGGCTAGATGCAGGAAGATTGCTCCCGATGTTGGGGAAGTCCAGGACAAGGGGTCACAGCTTAAGGATAAGGTGAAATCCTTTAAAACCGAGATGAGAAGAACCTTTTTCACACAGAGAGTGGTGAATCTCAGGAACTCTCTGCCGCAGAGGGTAGTCGAGGCCAGTTCATTGGCTATATTTAAGAGGGAGTTAGATGTGGCCCTTGTGGCTAAGGGGATTTCAGAGGGTATGGAGAGAAGGCAGGTACGGGATACTGAGTTGGATGATCAGCCCATGATCATATTGAATGGCGGTGCAGGCTCGAAGGGCCGAATGGCCTACTCCTGCACCTAATTTCTATGTTTCTATGTTTCTATTATTTTCCAACGATCAATAGATTTACGATCAGTTCCTGTGGATTGGAGGATAGCTAATGCTATCCCACTTAAAGATGTAATAATGGGGCGTGTTTAAGAGGGAACTGCAGATGCTGGAGAATCGAAGGTTACACAAAAAAGCTGGAGAAACTCAGCGGGTGCAGCAGCATCTATGGAGCAAAGGAAATAGGCTAATGGGGCATTTGGATAGCTGTAAAAGGATTAGTCCAAGTCAACATGGATTTATGATTTTACAATGCATTTAAGCCTCTCCCATTTTTATGAGATGCAGTGCTGTAATGTGTAGGAAGTTTATTGTAACCTAGTGCTACTTGCCTGACCAATGGATGATATATCACTTAAATGCAATTGTTTTCAGTTGTGTGGAGAGACCTGTATATTGAAAATGCGTTTTGCCTCTAATATGTCAATTTACCTTAAATGTAGAAGAGCTTATTAAAATCTTCTTACAAAGACCATTAAGTATTTCCCTTCTATCCTCTTTTGGACCCAAGGCACAGCAGAGCTGCCAACTCTCACGAAGAGGTAAGGGAGGGAGAGATGGAAGGGAGGGAGAGAGGGAAGGGAGGGAGAGAGGCGAGAGAGAGGGGGAGAGAGAGAGAGAGAGAGATCGAGAGAAGCGAGTGGAGCGAGAGATCGAGAGGAGGGGAGAGAGGGATCGAGAGAAGAGAGGGAGAAGGGGGGAGAGGGAGAAGGGGGAGAGGAAGAAGGGGGAGGAAGAAGGGGAAAGGGGGGGGACAGGGGAGAAGGGGGGAAGGGAGGGGGAGGGAGAAGGGGGAAGGGGGAGAAGAAGGGGGAGAGGGAGAGAGTGGAATGATAGCACATTATAACGCGCAGCCGTCCCATTCCCGACCAAAGATTATAGAGCAGAGCTCCACTAGTATCTTTGATTGCGGGGCCGCCGCCCACCGAAACCCCCCGACCCACCATTGCACCCAAAGATGATAGAGCAGAGTTATATAATATTTGATTGCACCCTTCTTCACGGCGGGCTTGTGATCTTTGCTTGTGATGTCTTGACAATTCGAGGAATATAATGGGTAACAGCCGCCCATTCTCGGACTTGAATCTGAGCTCGAAAAATCTTCTGGTCACTGGACCTGATGTGTCCGCGGGCCATATTGTGGAGACCAATCCCTTACAAGAACAAAACCAAAAACGTACAGAAGTGTTAAAATTGTCATTATTATTATGGTAAGTAAAGAACTATTAAAAATAAGTCTAATAACTTTCTAATGTACCGACAAACTCAGTTTCCCAATGGCCGTTGATGGGAGAACAGAAAATAACATTTTCACGACAGAATATCGACTGAAAATAATAAAAATATTTTCTCACCTTTCTTTTTTATTGGGGAACCTAAAGAATGACAGGTCGGGTCGTTTAGATTTACGATTAGAATACTTGATAGCAGAGCAGTGAGATGAAATTTAGATAAAGACGCCATGACAGTGTGGGGGAAGCCCAATAAATGCCTCGAAAAATGGCGTTGACGATCACACACGTCATACTACGCATTTTTCGAGGAGTGGTCTATCTTGCTCCTCTAGGATCTTTGCCCGCGGTCTTCCCGCGGTTTTGGAGAACGGGTTACCCGCGGTCTTCCCCCGGTCCCGGAAGGCAGGTTACCTGCAGTCTTCTAAGGTTCCGTGGTCCCCGCAGCCAGGCTTCTTCCTGCGGTCGGCATTCCCCACGGCCCTTGTAGTTGGGACCTGAAATGCTGGAGAAACTCAGTGGGTGCAGCTGCATCCATGGAACCTTGTAGCAGGGATCCTTGCGGTGTCGGGAGCCGGGATTTTCCCTTTGAATGTTCCCTCGGTTTTGGGCTTCCCCCGAGCCGGCATGGCTTAGTAAACGGAATTTCCCTCGCGGTGCCTGATAAAAGGCTTCCCCGCAATTCTGTGGTCGGCTTCGGATATCCCCGCGTTTAGCAGCGGTGATTCCCCCCTTCCCCCCCCCCCCCCCCCCCCCCCCCCCCCCCCCCCCCCTTCCCCCCCCCCCCCCCCCCCCCCCCCCCCCCCCCCCCCCCCCCCCCCCCCCCCCCCCGACGGTCCCTGTAGAAGGGAGCCGGGTGGCGCTGGGGTTCCGACCTCGGTCCTCCAGCAGGAGCTCTGAACGCTTCCTGCAGTAAAAAAGAGACCTTAAAAAGTTAAAAACTTACCTTCATGTCCGAGCTGTTGGAAGCAGATCTCCAACAGCCCGTCGTTTGCGCAATGCGAGAGACGATATGGCGCGCATGCATGCTGGCAGGGTCTTCAAGTAGTCACTCACGTGACTCCGAAGTAAAATGTTGTTTTTAATCACACAACTACCTTAAGTTATTTGCCATAGGATCAAGGATTAATAAGGCCAACAGTGGGAATAAATAGGGCTTTCTCCAGTAGGCTGCCAGTAATTAGTGTTGTTCAGCAGGGGTTAGTGTTGCATCTGCTACCTTTCACGTTGTCTATTAATAATTTGGATGATGGAATTGATGGCTTTGTGGCAAAGGTTGTGCATGATATGAAGATAGTTGGAGGGCCAGATAGTGGAGAGGAAATAGAGATTCTGCAGAATGACTTGGATAGGTTTGGAGAATGGGCAAAGAAATAGCAGATGGCATACAGCGTATACAATTGTGCGGTCTTGCACTTTGGTAGTGGGAATAAAGGCATAGGCTATTTTCTTAATGGGGAGAGGATTCAGAAATCGGAGACGCAAAGGGACGGGACTGCTGGTGCAGGATTCCCAAAAAGGTTCATTTGCAGGTTGAATCAGTAACAAGGAAGGCAAATGAAAAATTAGCATTCATTTCAACATGGCTAGAATATAAATGTAGGGATGTAACATTGAGGTTTTAAATGGCACTGGTCTGACCATCTTTGGAGTATTGTGAAGAACTTTGGGCCCCTTATCTAAGGAAGGATGTGTTGACATTGGAGACTGTCCATGAGGAAGATGATCTTGAGGATAATTGGGTTAATGTATGATGAGTGTCTAATGGCTCTGGACCTGTACTCACAGGAGTTTAGAAGGTGAATGACCGGTTCTTGATCAGTAAGGGTGTCAAAGTTATGGGGTGAAAGGGGTTGAGAAGGAAAGGTAGATCAGCCATGATTTAATGGCAGAGTAGACTCCATTGGCCGAATAGCCTAATTCGGACATGAACTTATGATACCCATTTTCAGCATAATGAACATTTGCATTCATACTGACTCAGATGTACCCTATTACCTAATACTGTGGGTAACTAATTCCTTTAAACATGAATAGTGCAAATTGTCAGTGTTACCAAAGAAACAGTTACATTATGTGGAATATATTGCTCATTCAAGCTGCATGGGTTGCCCTTCAATGCAACAACTGTCTCCTTGTTTGGAAAGCCAGAAAAACTCTAATGATTTCCATCAGGTTTTTTCCGATTGGTACTTTCTTCCTAATGTCTTCAAGAACTGCTATGTCATTAAGTTTCAGGATAATCTGTCTTCGTGGAGCTCCGACCCTTGAGTGAGCTCTCTGAACTCGATGTGCAGCATCTACTTTGGGTCTTTCAGACAGCTTGAATACTTGTTGAAGTAAGTTGGCAGTGAAAACCCGAGGGTGTGTTCCAGTTTCCTTCCCTTCTTTCACTCCAACAATTCTTAAGTTTTGCCGTCTGGACCAAGCTTCGAGATCGAGGCATTTATCGGTCATTCCGGACAGTTGCCCAGAAACCCGGTCTAGATCTTCTTTCATTCTTTGCATCGCTTCAAACATATCCATAGTCATAGTTTCCAGATCTTTAATAGCTTTGTTTTGTTCTGTAGAAGTAAGGAGAACGGGCTCCAGCTTTTTACTGCAATTTTCTACAACCCGTTTAATTTCTTCTCTTAGATCGGTATCTACATCTTCAATACGGTCATGTAGAATACCAATTCTATCACAAATAGCATTGTTCCCGGCATCCATCCTTGTTTCTAAATTTCCTAGCTGAGTAGACAGCTTGGAAAGCTCTTTATGCAGAATCTCACCAAAGTCCTTTGTCACAGCTTCTCTTAAAGATTGTCTGTGTTCTTTTACTTTTCCTTCCATAGCAGCAACAAATCTTTGTCCTTCAGTTTCCTCTTCAGATTCTTCAGGTGTTGTTTGAGGCGATTTCTCCAAGTCTTGAGCGAGCCGCTGTCTGGTTAGAGGTCTTATCGGGGGTCGCTTCGGTAAATTCCATTTGCTCATTTAAAAGTGCCGGTATCCCCGTCATTTAGCGGCGATTTCTGATGACGTCACTTACGCGACGTCAGGTAACCCCGGTGAGTGTTTTTAAATCGATCCCGGTTTCTCTTGCAGGCTTTTTAGCTCTTTTAGTGCATTTCAGGAGCGGAGCTAAATGGAGCACCTCTTACTACTCCATGGCGCCACCGGAAGTCTCACAATGCCACAATGTAAAGGATATCAACTCTATAGAATGTCCTCTTGATATTAATAAATCCAGTGAATAACTTCTCTAGTTGCTCTTACACATGATAAATCTCACATGCAGCATTAAAGTATTCCTTTAACCATACATAACCATGGATAATATGTATGACTTAAATTTCTATGCATCTATTATCATGCCGAAACTCAATATAGATCAAAATGCTTATTCATTCCCATCGTCGTACAATTATATATCGATTTCAAAATAATTCAATAAATACTGCAAAACTCATAATAACAATTTTTAGTTTTGTTTTCTCTTAATGATTCATATTTCTAGTCCAGAGAAAGCAAGATCACTATCTCCACATGCCATCAACCCAAATTGCTCATCAAGGATTGTTGGTCACTCAAAGGCACCTCATCGTGATGTGCATGACCCATTCTTGTGCTCTACCTGTCTATTTATCATCTGAACAAATCAGATACTAAAGACCAATGAGGACTATAAATACTTTCATTACACAGAGAAACCAAAGTAACTGTCTCATTGTGTCTTAGAACTAAATTTCTCGTCAACAATTGTTCTTCACTTCAAGAAACCTGAACCCTATATACATATTGGGCTCTCTAAGATGCTCTGCCCCATTGATGCTTAGCCACATTCCACACATTGTGACCTCTGCTGGTAGTTCAACAGCACATATTTTCCACACAAGCATCTCACTGCCTTTGTACTACAGTAATTATGCTGTTGCCCCGCAACCAAACAATCATGTTCACATTTCTTGATGATGCATGTTCAAACATTGAATACTGTAAATAGATCCCTGTGCTCCAGCAAGAAAGAATTAGGTTTAGCTCTTAGGGCTAAAGGAATCAAGGGATATGGGGAAATAGCAGGAATACGGTACTGATTTTAGATGATCAACCCTGATCATATTGAATGCCGATGCTGGCTCGAAGGGCCGAATGGCCTACTCCTGCACCTTTTTTCTATGTTTCTATGTTTCTTGAAATTCTTTTGAAGTCGCATAAGGTATTTTCATGTTAAAGCTCTCAATACACTTCTTCACATCTGGGGGTATCACCCTCCCATCCATTGTGTGCAATCCCGAAACAGCCCTGGACCATTCAATATCCAAGCATCTCTTTACATACATTGATCCAGCTTCTGGCCTTCCTCCACTCAAGAAAAAAATGCATTTGTGTTTCTCTCACTTTTGGATCAAGCTCACAATTCCTCTTCATTTGGACTCTTTTCCAACTCCTTCTAACTCCAACTTCTCAATGGTTCTAATTCAAGTACTGTTGTCCCCAGACTTACTTCCACAGGCAAACTCAACTGATATCTCATACGTGTATTCAAGGTCATACTTTCCCTCATTGTGAGATGGTGGTTTCCTTCTTTATGTTCTCTGTCTTCACCCAGTTAAAGCTACTGCTCGTGTTCATGTGTGACTCTGTATATGAGCTATAGACCTCTTTCACTTTCAGCATGAGTGCATGACATTGATTTATTCAAATGGAAAATTATTTTGAGATATTTTCAGTGCACATCTTGCCCGATATTGACTCAGTTGCAATTGTATCAATGTGCATACTGTTTATTTCTAATTAGCTTATCAATCCATTACTAATATCTCCCTCCACAGGAGCACAGAAAATTCTCTTTGCTCTTCAGTTTCAGCGCATGAAAGGTAACCCAAGGGAACTGTTCAATCTTTTTCTTGCGTATGGCATGCACTGCCTAAAGTTGTAGGTCAACTTGTTTTATTTGATCTATTTGTTTGTGCACGTCGGGTCGATTGCATTTGTCGAAACAGGGTGGACCACGTGAAGGTTACAATCTCCCACCCCACTGTTCAATAATACCACCTCGTTGCACCTGAAGTGAATGAGGACTGCCATCCATATCTGCAATTTGTTTTTTAAAGAACTTGCACATCCTATAATGGGCAGCTAAAACAACATTGTAAGGCCAGTATCTTCCTTTCCAGTCATAACAAGAATTCCCAACATTTTCCTTCACATAATTTACAAAAGTGCTTACTAACGTCGCATACTGTTTTACTACAAAAGGCATTCTTAACATCAATGCAACTTTGCTGAGGATATTAAGACAAAGCTCCCTCATCATCCCTGTGGATTAATGCCCTGCCCCACTTAGGAAACCTGAACGGAAACCTCTGGAGATTTTGCACCCCACCCAAGGTTTCCGTGCGGTTCCCGGAGTTTGCAGGTGGTTGCCAGAGGTTGCAGGTAGTGGAAGCAGGTAGGGAGACTGACAAAAACCTCCGGGAACCACACAGAAACCTTGCGTGGGGCGCAAAGTCTCCAGAGGTTTCCGTTCAGGTTACCTAAGTGGGACGGGGGCATTAACTCCCTGCCTGGATCTCAGGGCCGAGTGAAACTGATCTACATCGTTCATTTATTGTTCAATGCTTTTCCCATACTCATAGCTATTCCACACCCTCCATAAAACATCAGGTCCAGTATATTAAACAGTTTTGATTGAATTTTGATGTTTACACGCTAGTCCTGCACTACCCAATGTTAAAAGTCTGAACATTGCATTTATAATACAGGGGTTTGTAACCTGTCAGAAAATTCACCAGGGGGTGTCTGCAGATTGCCAATTGCAAGCATGTAACCCATGCAAGTCACAAAAGAGACTGGATTAAAATATCTATACAAAATATGAGGAATAGTCCTTGTTCTGATTCATGGCAGTAGTAAACTCACTGGAGCTTGAACATCATGCGCCCTAGTGCCAGTAAGAGTGTTGGCTGCGACCTTTCATGTTTCACCAATGTTTGACCAATGTATTCTGTATCCATCCCTGAGACAACATTGTTTGCGCTCAGGAGCATCTGCATCTTTTCCAAGTGCCCTTGCTTCTCAGATCACCAACACAATTGTCATGTGTACTCCCTGCTATTATTACAGCTTTATATGTGGAACTTTGTTCTATTTTCCTTCACACTTGATTACTGCCTTGTTACTTTCTCGAAAAATGCACAAAGTGCAGGTAAAGCCTTTCGTCAACTGGAAAGTACTGCCTCATTTGTCTTGTCATTGCCTGGGTTCTGAGGCAGAAGTTTCCATTACCTTTCTGAGTTTGTGGAGGAATGAGTATTTAATTCATTCATGGAATGTGTATGGAATTGACAATGCTGACCATGTTTTGTCTATAATCGGGAGAGAGCTAAGGATCATGCACATTGAATCTGAAAATTACAACCACTTCTAAAGTAGAATCATGCATCCAATTTTGAAATGAAAGGAGAAAATGCTGCAAATATTCATCCATGAAGAAAGTCTCAACAAAAGTCAAGAGTGTTTAATTGTCATTTGTATTGTCAGCAGAACAATGATATTTTTACATGCGGTAGACTGACAGGCCCATTCACGCAGTAACAATGAAATATATAGACAATATTCAATAATACAATAAATTAATAATCAGTAACTATAACATAATAGTGGAAAACCAAAGTGCATAGTGCAACCCAAACAATGTCCAGAGTAGATCAAAGTTGCTTAGGGAGGATTATGGTTTAGTGTTCAAGAGTCTGATGGTTGCTGGAAAGGAGCTTATTTTGAACCTGGAGCTTATAGTTTTCAATCGCCTGTATATTTTTTTGTTGGGAGAAAATTGTTTGAAAAGTAGTTGTGAGATGTGAGTGTGGCCATGGTAGAATGGGTCTGTTATGTTACTAGCTGCAATTTTTGAAGCACTGCCTCCTGTACATCTCTTTGATGATGGGGTGGTCAGTTCAGTTTAGTTGAGAGATACAATGCGGAAACAGAGTCCCCTGAGACCACGTCGACCAGCAATCCCTGCATGTTAACACTATCCAACACACTCTAGGGACAATTTTTATACTTTAACCAACCCAATTAACCTACAGACCTATATGTCTTTGGAGTGTGGGAGGAAACCGAAGGTCTCGGAGAAAACCCACGCAGTCAAGGGGAGAACATACAAACTCCATACATAGATACACATAGGAACTGTAGCCAGGATTGAACCCGGGTCTCTAGCATTGCAAGTGCAGTAAGGCAACAACTTTATTGCTGTGCCACCATGCCGTCCTGTTGCCTTGCCACCCAGTTCTCAAGATGGACCAGGCAATGTCAACCACTTTCTGCGATCTCCTTCATTAGTGACCATTCAAGTTACTGAACCAAGCCATGGTATAACCAGTCAATGTCAATGTGCTCTAGACTGTACACATGTAGAAATTCTCCCTCGCGACCCCCCTCTCTTCTCTATGCCCCACTTGGATTGCACCAATGCGCTGGGCCCAGGGCAAATCTTCAGAGATATGCGTGCCAAGGAACTTCAAACTTGAAACAGTTAACTCTCTCCACTGCCTTCTCATCAATATAGACAGCTTAATTGATACATGTTTTTCCCTTCCTGGTCAACAATTGGTTCCTTGGTAATGCTGACAATGAAAGCAAGATTGTGTTTTGGCACCAACACAAGGTTCTATGTCCCTCTTGTTTTCTGACATTGTTACCATTGAAAAGGGTACTCGGATTGAAATGGAAATATTTTCTGATAGTTTAATATGTTTCAATCCTTTAATTGCTATGACACATACAGGTTGATATTCTGTGTTTAAGAAGGAACTGCAGATGCTGGAAAATTGAAGGTACACAAAAATGCTGGAGAAACTCAGCGGATGCAGCAGCATCTATGGAGCGAAGGAAATAGGCAACGTTTTGGGCCAAAACCTTTCTTCAGACTGATGGGGGGGGGACGGGGAGAAGAAAAGAAAAAGGAGGAGGAGGAGCCCGAGGGCTGAGAGATGGGAGGAGACAGCCCGAGGGCTGAGGAAGGGGAGGAGACAGCAAGGGCTAACAGAAGTATTTAAAGTATTCAAAGGTTTTTATTAGTCACATTCACATACACCGAGGTGTAATGAAGTGAAATGCTTTTTGCCATTTTGCAGCACACAAAAAAGAATACAGACATAACACCAATGAGAGTCTTAAACACAAAGAACATCCCCCCACAATGGCTCCCACCATGAGGGAACGCACAAAGTCCAGTCCCCAACCCCAGTTCGCCCATAGTCGGGCCTATTGAGGCCTCCACAGTTGCCTCTACGGAGGCCCGATGTTCCTGGCCTTTCTCCCCGGGTGGTGGTGCTCTGGCGTCGGGAGAGTCCTCACAGCGGCATAGGAACCCTGGAACGGCCGCCTCCATACTGGAGGCCACGGCTTCCGAAGCCGACAAGTCCGCACTAGTTGGAGCTCCACAACTGGCGATCTCGTCGCGAGATCCTAGGCTCCCAGTGTAAAGTTCGGCGCCGCCGCCCGCAGCTGGCAGCTCCACAGACCCGCAGCTCCGCGATGTTGTTCCCGGCGGTCTCAGCTCACCGGAGCTCCAGCGCAGCGAGCCAGGCAAGGCATCGCCCGCTCCACGATAGCGCTCCAGCGCAGTGCCGCCGCCGAAGCCGAGGTTCAGGGCGGTCCGCGACAGGAAACGCCGCTCCAGGCCCGCTGGTAGGCCGCGAGGACGGGTCGAAGCTGCAGCCCGGAGAAAATCTGCCTCTCCGACCAGGTAGGGACCCTGAAGGCAGGCAGTTCCCCCCCCCCCCCCCCCCCCCCCCCCCACCAAAATTGGGAGAATTCAATGTTCATGCCCGCAGGATGCAGACTCCCCAAGCGGAATATGAGGTGCTGTTCCTCCAATTTCTGGTGTTGCTCGTTCTGGCCATGGAGGAGACCCAGGACAGAGAGGTCAGATACGGAATGGGAGGGGGAGTTGAAGTGCTGAGCCACCGGGAGGTCAGGTTGGTTAATGCAGACCGTAACCAAGTGGAGGCTGGGTGATCGTTTCTAGAATAGCTTCTGGCAACAAAAAAAACATTACATTTTCATATTTAACTTCAAGTGCACTGTTGCCAGATGGTCAACTCACTGTGAACCATCTCTGGCCCTTGTCCAACCATCTGTCTATCACCCCCCCCCCCCCCCCCCCCCCCCCCCCCCCCCCCTCCCCTCATCGGTATCCACTTATTGCTTGAATGATTTTGACCTGCTCCTCCAACCATCTGTCTATCACCCCCATCCCTCATATCCCCCACTAGACATCAGTAGGAAGATACGTAGTGTTCTACCTATCCTTGTTCCCTAGATGATGGTGCCTGACCCATTGAATTTCTCCAACAGTGTGTCGTTTATCGCTCTTCAATACAGTGTATTTATCCCTTACTGCAAAATATGGACTGTGTATTTTATGAAAAAGTGTCCATCTTTTAATAATATTTTGTAAAGGCTTTACTAGAACTATGCAGAACTGTATTCAATTGAATAAAGCTTGAACAAGATGCCAGAATGGAAAATATATGAAAAACCTGCTCTCAAATTAAAGATGTACTCTTTAAAAACAAAAATGATGAACAATAGTTATCTGAAAATATTGTTGTAACAGTAAAATGAAATCCCAACCTCTTCTTTGCAGAATGCAGTCTTTTTTACAAACCCACACATTTCTGTTATTATTTCTATAAAAGCCTAATCATTGTTAAAAACAGTATCCAGATGTTATCGATTAACTTGCATTTGGCACATATCTACCTACTGGAGAGTAACTATTACATGTGTCAGATGTCTTAACACTAGAAAAATGCCCCTGATCAACGACAGAAGATGTTTTTCGTAAAGATCCTTTAAATGGACCACTAGCACTGTGTAAAATTTAGGCTTAGCCTAAAGACCTTGATTCCCATGGAAATTTGTTATATAATAAATAAATAATCTGTTTTGTTTTCTTTATTGTCACTTTTGGAGCTTTTGTCAGTTTTAAGCACAATTCCATTGTGTGATCTATGCCATAGTTATTAAGCACTCAGCCCTGTTTAAATGTAGTAAGACTATACAAATGAATGTTGGTATTATATTGCATCTATGCATTCTTATAAAACATGCTCGGGATATTCAATATTAAGTGTAAAATAATATTTTAGTCAGTAAATTAGCTTTCACAGCAGAATTTATCTGATCAGTTTGCAAGTCTGTACAAATTATGCAGAATTGGTCATGCACGCAGCAGGGTACATTGTTTACATTAATTAATGGTTCCTATATGTGTGGTTACAGCTCAAATGAAAAGTCAGATGACAGAATAAATTTAAAATTAAATTGAATCCTCCAAGTTATTTCAAAGGTGACTGTGCATGAGCATTCATTTGCATGGTGAAGGTCTATGTGCTTCTAAATGGTATGCCCGTGGGAACTATTTCTAAGGCTGATTAAACAGCTTCACTGAACTCAAGGTTAGCATTTTGACTTTTCAGCAAATTGGGCAATGGTTTATTGCCTTATTGAGGAAACTTTAATTGCTTGTCAAAAAAATCTCACTGTGATAATTAGAGGAAGTCTAAACAAGTATTAAAATCCATTTATTTATTATGCTGGGTGCAGTTTAAACTATGCTATACATCACAGCACGGTTTCATAGTATGTATATATGTTTGTATAATTGGAAAGTAGATATACTGTTACTATAGGAAGCAAATATTTTCTTGGAGCTATTATAGTTGAGGAACAGAAATGTAAATATCCAGTCAAACACGTTGTTAAATTGCTAATCAGAAACCTGAGGTCGTGGATCCTCAATTTCCAAATTTGCATCCCTCACCATAAATAGATCCCCAATGGTCAGAAATTAATTAAAGAATAAATTAATTAATTGAAGAGAATTTTGAAAGTAATGAGGGAGCTGGCAATGTGCAAATCTGGAAGGCAATGCATCCATAGCATAAGAGCATGAAACCAGAGGCAATGGTCATGGGTGGCAGATTGGAGGGAGTAGGGGAAATAATTAGCACATAATAGTCAGAGGATCAGGGGAATGAATTTAAGGGGATGTGGATGATACAGAATGTGGACCACAAAGAACATTGAGAAAGAGTTTGAAGATGTTGATGAGAAATTTATGGTCAGTGACATTGGCTGTGGGAAGTTGTCAGAGCTTGTTGAAAACAAAGGTAATAAGTACGCAAGCAGTAGTAAACTAATGATGAACCCAGATTACCGTATTTTCAATTTATTTTATAAATGTTATGGTAAGATTTCAACAGGTTGTAGAAGCTCAACTAAGGTGACAAAACAGACATTGAACTTCCACATTATTGACTGTCAGATGAAATGTTAGAGTCAACAGGCCTGTTATCAGCAATTGCATCCCTTCTGATGACCATCTGAGTCTAAAGGCCTTTTACCTCTCCCTGCAATCCTGCAGAACCTAATGGTTTTAGAAATATGTTTGTGGCTCTTTAATGTATTTTCCACTTGCAGTTTCCCTATCTGGAGACAATAGGTCAATTAAACATTTCTTCACATATATTGTCCAGCTTGCCATGACATGGCCTTCTACTGATCCAGGACCTATTACCATTACAAGGGGGCCCGTACACTTTGAAAAAGGAAGGATATCTTCAAGAGAACATTGTAGTGGGTTGTTTAGTTACAATTAGTGCTGACAGACCCTAAGCTCACATATACAGGCTAAAGTCTGACTGATGGAGAAAAAATATGGTTTACATTATGTTATATAAGATAACCCCATGAGCTACTTCCCTGTATCCAAGAAAGTCGCACTGATAAAGGAATTGAGCATGTTATTTGGGGAAGGTAAATAGTAGGGCCTGAAATGTAGAAATGTTTCATCTACATTTTAATGGTGGACTATTCAGTTATGGGAGATCCAGTGTTAGTTGGAGACGCTTGTAAATTAGGTACTACAAATGAAATTATTAGACAAAAAATCTTCCCTTCCCTCGCTCATCCTCTCTTTGCCCCCCTTCCTCCACGAAAAGCCTTTTATGATTTCTATGATTTGCAACAATGTGTCCATGGGATCTTATCGTCCCCTAACCAACAATCGGCTTATGAGGAAACCTCCCTGCCTGAGGTTATCTATTGCCAGCCCTGATTTGTCTTGGTTCTTTTCTAGCTTCCAGTTCTCCCCCCAACCTCTTACAATCAGTCTGAAGAAGGGTCTCAACCCGAAACATCAACTTTCATTTTCTTGAGAGATGGTAACTTACTGAGTTACACCAGCATTTTGTGTCTATCACATATATGCCCTCCAGACTTTGACATAATTTCACCCTGAGGTAAAGATTCCATCTGTCTAGTTTATCTATGCCTCTCATAATTTTGCATACTTCTATCAGGGCTCCTCTCAGCCTCTGATGCTCCAGAGAAAATAATCCACCTGTTCAGTGTGACCCTCGAGTATACTTGGGTTATGGCCAACATTGTAAAAAAAAACTTGGCAATGAACAGATTAAGCCCACTAAGCCATCAAGTACCTCTTTTTTAATTTATGAAGATTTGCACTAGAATCTCACCTTCACATTTGCTGAGTTCTCCAACTACAATTCCTTTGTGAATACTGATGAATAATGTTTAGGACCTCACCTATACTGTCTGGCACTTTGTATAGATTTCCCTGTTGTACCTACTCTTTCCCTGGTTATTCTTTTGTCCTCAATGTGTTTATTAAATCGGATTTACCTTAATCCTACCTGCCAGTGATATGTCATGACTTTTCTCTGCCATCCAAATTTCCTTTTTAAGGGATACATGCTTCTTTTTTTTTCTATAACAAACCTTCACTATCCCTCAACATCCCCTGTACTTGTTACCCTCGGCTTCCATCAGGAAGATGGTGGCCCTGAACTCTTGATATTTCTCATTTGAATGCTTCCCACTATGCTGGCTAGTAAAGGTTCCCAGCCTACCTTTTTCACGTCCTGCCTTCATTTGTTGAAATTGGACTTGCTCCTGTTTAAGATCCGATCTATCATTATATTTCTGCATAACCATTTTGATATATACAGGCCTCAAGCAACTATCTCCAAAATGCTCCACATTGACATCCTTCCACTTTACTGGTTACATTCCAAAGATAAGACCAGGTAATGCTCCTTTCTCGCTGTTCGATCTACACTGAGGCGGCAGAGTTGGGCAGCCGTAGATTTGCTGTCTCATAGCACCAGAGATCCAGGTTCAATCCTGACTATGGGTTCTGTCTGTATGAAGTTTGTATGTTCTTCTTTTCTCAGGGTGCTCCAGTTTCCGCCAAAGATATAGAGGTTTGTAGGTTAATTGTCTTTGGTATAATTGTAAATTTTCCCGAGTATGTAGAATTGTGGTAGTATACAGGATGATTGCTGGTCGGCGTGAATTCGGTGGGCTGAAGGAGCTGCTTCCACACTGCATCTCTAAACTACAGTCTAAATATCGTAGGCATTTCTGATGCGATCAAAAGTGAATTATTTTCTACCACTGTGACAATTATTAGTCATCAATGATTATTCATTGGAAATTGGATCCATCTGTTTCTTGTTAATTGTTTTCCCTTCTTAACAGCATGGATCCCAGACTCTTAACAAATCTTACCTGAAGAAATATTAAATCTTAACGATATCTGGAGAATGAGAATAAATAGATCCCCCATCCCCTAATTGATCTGTTTGACAATTTCTATACTACAATAGAGATATTTGAATAGATATATTTGTAGATTATCAAAGGCATGGCAGGTGGTTCATGTTGTTCACAACCACATTATGAATAAATAGAACCAGCCAGTTGTAGTTTGTTGCCTCACAACTCCAGTGATCTGCTTGGGTCCTAGCTTCTATTGCTCACTGTGGAATTGTAATGCTTTCTTTGTGACAAAAAGTTGATGAGCATCGGAGAGGGACAATTGTGTGCCTCAGACAACTTTGACCTCATCGCAAGTTTCAGTTACATTAGAAGACTGGACACTATCAATTTTTACAGTTTTGCAGGGAAGTAGTTGGTGAATGGGATGGATCCTATTGGTCTGAGAGACAGTATATTTTTCATGGGCTGCATGGACTTCTGCCACACTGTCAGAAAATATGATAATATATGAGAAACAAACACCAAAAGGTTTATTTAAGCCTCTATTGAATAATTAATTTGATTATGGCCATCCAATTATAGCTTTATCAGTGACACCCATGCAGATCAACAGTAAGAACATATTATCTCATATCTATATCTGGATATTATCTGGTACATTTTAGAGTATGCTCTAAGTGCATTTTGTACACGTTTCTCTCTGCTCATTCCAAATTGGGTCCAGCTATCATGAGGGGCAACTTTTTCACAGAGGGGGGAGGGTATATGGAAAGAGCTGCCAGAGGGGGCTTTTGAGACTAGGACTATAACAACATCTAAAATACATTTGGACAGATTCATAGATATGAAAGGTTTATATTGGTCAAATGTGGGTAGGTGAAGAGGGAGTGACCAGGGTGAGACTGGTCCTTCATTATGCTGGTGATCTTGCTGAGGCACAGTGAAGTGCAGATGGAGTCAATGGAAGGAAGGTTGCCTTGTGTGATGGTCTGGGCTACTATGTCCACAACTCTCTTCAATTTCATGCAGTCTTGGATGGAGCTGTTCCCAAACCAGGTTGTGATACATCCCTATAAAATGCTTTCTACGGCACATTAGTAGTTTGTCCCCTGGACAAGGGAAGTGAAGATACAATTGTCTGAATATCCATGCTGACAGTGTCCAGTCACCCACTGTAACTGAAGCTCTTGATAAGATCAAAGTTGGCTGAGGCACATTCAATGTTTCAATAACGTTAAATTCTATTAAAGGGAAGAATAATTTTGTAAACAGTCTTCATGGATCTAAAAAGGATTGAGGATTTTCTCTGCAATAGCAATGCACTACAGTATGATTTATGTTGTCTTTTTTCACTACTTGTTTTATTGACCTTTTACAATTTATTACTCAATTTGGCTTCTGTTGAAAAATGACATTGAAAAATCTCATAACAGTAGCAACGTCACCTAACAGACAGTGTCAAAGAAACAGTCGTAGTGTGTTATTTTCTGTGAGGACTGTGATGGCATGTAGGCATTATGTGACTTTAATAATAGAACATTATGGTACTTGTAAATGGATGTGGTGAAGAAGTAGCATATCATTCATATGCTGAACAAATAAATTCATCAGGGAGCTTCAATTGATGCTGGACCAGAAATTGATGATTAAGTTTGGGATTAGGTTTAAGATAAAACAATCTTTGTGCATATATCCACTGCTGTAGTACTTGATCTTATTTTCATGATTTGTGTGGGCATGTTCAATGATTGATGATTTTTGTCTATTGACCATATCTAATAGTTTTGTAGGAAAATGTTGTTTGAAGTTTGAGCCTTAAGCACTAATTTTCTGTATATCAATCTTAACTTTACATGAGACTGTCATTCAGAAATTAAGTGTGAGATATTTTTCATATTTTCTGCATCTTCTGTGACATTTGGAGGATACAAAACACTAAATTTAGGGAAATAAATATGATTATTATTAAGATGTGTCCATTTAAGTTTAATTATATGTTTGTATAATTTGAACCCCTGTGTACTTCTCTATAGTAGGGTTACTAAAACCCCACTCCGCCCACTATTATACTCCATGAATCCTCACCAAATTCTTGTACAACTGTAATGTTATGTCCCAATGTCAATACTCAATTCCCTGACTGATGAAGGTAAGCATACAAAAAGATTTATTTGCTGCATTATCTACCTAAGATGCCACTTTCAGGGAGTTATGAACTTATACTTCTTGACCGCTCTGCCCTACAACACTCACCATAGCCCAGTTATTCACTGACTTTTTAATCACTAAATTCTCATAACATACTTTATAAAAATATTATATGTATTATAAATTATCTGTGCTTTAATGTTTATTTGCATTTGCAAGTTTTCATAATATTATATATTTAAATATCAATAATTTTGCACAGAAATGTTTCCCAAATTTAACATGCTAGCAAAGTAATTGTCCTCTCTCTACATTAATGGTGTATGTGTCATTTCATGACAGACAAAATTTTACTAACGAACAGCTATTTAAATGCATCCTCCAATTCTCAGCCCAAAATGGTGCAGTCTGCATTTTGTGGTGTGTTAAAGATTTGATTTATTTGATCTCTGGTTTCATAGTGTTATTTTTTACAATTCGTTCTTATTCACGTTGGCTTCACTTGGTTTCTCCACATACCAACTGTGACTATTCTAAACAGGAATAACACTGATTTGTTTTAGATGTCTTAGCTTAATTTAGAAAAAGCTATGTCTTAATTTATAATATATTGCTAATATTCATCTTCAGCTTGTGCTCATTCATTACAGTGAATTAATAGTAAGATTAAACGAGAACTTACCAGTTTGAAGTTTGATCTGTATTTTATGAGGAGTTACGATGAGGTATTACGTGAAGAAGCCCGCCACGACGCATGCGTGTCATTCTTCAAAGCAGCGGTGTGAAATCACAGATAACTGTAATGACTAAACATAGTAAGATTAGAGAAGAGATACCAGTTAAGTATATGATCAAGGGTGGGAGCGGAGGGCATGTAATCCCTCATCATAATTCCTCATAAAATACAGATCAAACTTCAAACTGGTAAGTTCTCGTTTAATCTTACTATTTTACTTCGGAGTCACGTGAGTGACTACGTCAAGATTTTAAAGCTCTGTGATTTCATGCCGTGGAAACGAGTCCATGCATCACGTCTGCCTTGATGACTGTAGGAGGAATTGTGTTAACATAATTTGGACATGAATTCAACATTGAAATCATAAAATTTATTAACACAAAATTATAACCCCTTTTTATGGGTTTAAATTAATTTACAGAACTTAAAATTGTTTCTGCAAACGTTCCAGTTTTCATTACTGGTTTGTTGTAAAATAAGTGGAATGTTTTTTCCCCCAGACCATCCTGCTGCCTTGAGGATTTGGTCCATTGGTACATCCAACTGTATCGTTGCCGATATAGCTGCAGCCCTGGTGGAATGAGATTTAAAAATATTAGTATCCACCCCTGCCTGTGTTAGCACCTGTTTCAGTCATCTTGAGATGGTCTGGACCGTCACTCTTTTGTGTGGTTGTTTGTGGCTGACCAAAAAGTGCCTTCTGATTGCCTCTTGGGATTTTCGTTTTCTCCATGTATAACGACAGATGTCTTACTATACACAGATGGTCATCTGTTGGGTATGACCTAAATGGTATATTGAGGCCTGCTGATCCCTGTCCATTCTGCTTTACTAACTCATAGATATGAAACGTAATATTTTCTGTTGAGGAAGTCATGTTGTCCAGTCTTAGTTTATGCAGTGACTGTAGCCTCTGTGCCGTGACCAATGCCATTAGCATGACTGTTTTTAATGTCAGTCTGTGTAGGGACAGAGCTGTTGCTGGAGACCAATTGCTGAGCATCTTCAGGACAATACTTACATCCCATATTTGGGAGTACCTGGTTCTTGGGGGATTAGTATTAAAAATTCCCCTCATAAATTTTGTTACCAGTGGGTGAGTCCCAACAGAGTAACGCTCTGTCCCATGCCATAGGTAAGTTGATAGGGCACTTCTGGCGCAGTCGATGGCACTGTAACTGAGCCCCTCATCATAGTGGAGGCCTGCCATATATTCCACAACAGACGGGATGTTCATGTCTCTGTAGGCGATGTTGTTTTTATGGCAGTACATCTCCCACTTCCTGATATAGACCAGATACTGTTTTTTGGTTGACTGTCTTTGGGCCGCCGAGATCATGTTCACTGTTCAGTCCGTCAGTCCCAGTTGGAGTAGAGGTGTTTTTAAACTCTACAAATTAATAAGTTCAAATGTTTATGGCATGGGTGGCTATCCCTTGTTACGGGATGTAGCAATAAATCTGGTCTATGTGGGATTGTGATACATGGTTCTAATACCATGTTTAATACCTCTGGGAACCATGGTTGAGTAGGCCAATCGGGTACTACCAAAATACCAGACGCAGAGTCTTGTTGTATTTTCCTTAATACCCGACTGATGAGGCAGAAAGGAGGGAGTGCGTAAATAAACAATTTCCCCCCAATGCAGCGAAAATGCATCTGTCGCCGCTGCCCCAGGGTCTGGTTCCCATGAAACATAATTTGATAACTGGTGGTTAAGTCTGGATGCGAATAGATCGATATCTGGTGTTCCATATTTTGCTGTAATATCAGCAAATACTTTTTTATTCAACATCCATTCGGTGTTTTCATTAAATTTGCGTGACCTGGTGTCTGCCAGTAAATTTAGTCTTCCTGGTAGGTAAGTGGCTGATATCCAAATATCTCTCTGGGTACACCATTTCCAAATTGTATTAGCCAGATTGTCACATGATGTCGATTTGTTTCCACCCATGTGGTTAATGTATGCTACCACGGTAGTATTGTCTATCTGTAGTCTAACATGCTGGTGATATGACCCAGTACAATATGACTTTAGGCCATGGAATGCACCCAACATTTCCAGGTAGTTTATGCCCAGTGTGAGTAATGATGCCTCATGAGCAGTCCATCTACCTCCACAGCTGGTGATGGTATTGGTGGCTCCCCACCCAAATGCACTGGCATCAGTTTGTAGTACCATGGAAGGGTTACTGACAATGATTGGATTGGAACAAAGCCAGATGTTATCTATCCACCATTTTAGTTCCATTTTAGCTTTGATTGGTAGTTTCATAGGTCTGTCAAAGTGACCTGCATTAATTTAGAGTGCTTGTATTTTTGCTCTCTGTAAGTTTTGGTAATGTAGAGGTCCAAATTGTGTGGCTGGAAAGGCAGCCACCATTTTGCCAATTACTTTTGCTACCAATCTGATGGATGGTTTGCTGATGTCAATGAGGTTATTGCAAGCCTCTATTAAATCTCTAGCCTTTCCCTTAGGCAGAGTCACTGACATGTGAACTGAGTCAATGGTGAACCCCAAATAGTCCATAGTAGTGGAAGGCGTTAGTTTAGATTTAACTGGATGGATAATAAATCCCAGTTTTTCAAATAACTGTTTTGTGGCTGTTACAGTTTGTTTGGCCAATTCCAAAGTTTTGCCCACAATTAATATGTCATCTAAATATGCCATGACCATGTGTTTACGTTTACGTAGAAACGCTAGGGCTGGTTTCAAAATTTTTGTGAACAGCCTGGGGCTGATGATAACTCATTTGGCAGTGCTTTATACTGCCAGAGTTGTCCCATCCAGTGGAATTTTAAGTAACATCTGTGGTCAACTCGTATAGGCACTGTATAGTAAGCATCTTTTAAATCGATGCTGGCCATGAAGTAACCTTTGGAAATTAATTGTTTAGCAGTAACAAAGGTTTCCATTTTGAAGTGAATATATTGTACAAATGTATTCAATTTGGTCTGATATATGATGATGCGACAACCACCATCATTTTTGTTTTTGGTAAATATATTGGACACGAATTCTAATGGTTCGTGTTGAGTTTTCTCAATTACACCTTTTACATAAAGCCACTCCAGTTCAGCTTGCGCTTTTGATTTTTCTTTATCAGAAAGCACGAACATTCGGTTCGGTATATGTTGAACTGGAGGGCTGTACTTGTGTATAAACTCTATTGTATATCCCTGGATACTGCTTAAGATGTAAGTATCGGTTGTTAACATGCTCCATGCATTCAGAAAAGAGTGTAATTTCCCCCCAACCTCCATGCTCCCTGTATTTTGTAGGGAACCAGACCCACCTACCTCCATAGTTACCAGTGGCAGGTTTACTTCTTTTTGTAGGTTCTTCGCTGCTGTTGTTGCGCTGGTGTCTGGATTTTCGGTTTGGTTGGCGTTGGAGGTCCCCACATCTTCCAAGAAGGCCGGCCTGGGCCATGGCCTAAAAAAGACTCATGTTTTGAGTACTGGGCCTTTGAGCTTTCACCAGTTCTGCTGGTGGGTGCATAGGCGTGCTGTCTTTGGCTGTAGTGGGTTTTTGTTGCAGTCCCTTTTATTAGTCCAGTAGGTTCTCTCGTTTCTGCACCCCTTGCACACTTGTCTTTCCTTCTGCGGGCCCCTGTTCCAGGTCAGCCCAGCCCTTCAAGAGGTACTGCTGTGGGTTTATCATAGGGCCCACAGTGACACGACTCCATCTCCCGGAGTCTGTCACATTGGAGCAAATGCTCCACACACCGCTCCATCCTGCTCCAGCGCTCTCGGTCGCTGGCTGCCCGCGGTTGTTCAAAGTCGGACTCCTCTGAGTCCACGACCTTGTTTGTTTTTGTGTCTAGCCTTACAGCCCGGCCGCGTGGATCTGGCCGATGCGGAGGCGACATCGGGCACAGCTGATCCCACTATCGGTGATCCGAGTGCCGCTGGCTGCTGCTGGCTGCCCACTGCTCCGCGGTCCTCCCTCACCAGCTTTGTCGCAGACCTTGTCTTCTTTGTTTCTCCACCTGTAATCAGCATGGGAAAACACAAAAATACTGCAGTTCTTAACTGCAGGTCCTGGTTTAAATTGTCGCTACGGGGGAACGTCATTCCACCCCGCCTCCTGCCGTTATCGACTTGCCAAAAGTCGACGGCCCCATTCTGAATAGTCTCCCACCCGACCGTGGTGTTCTGGCCGGCGCGGGACCAAACGTCGGCACAGCTGATCCCTTACGGGGTTTGTGCCTTCAGCTGCTGCTGGCTCCCGCAACTTCGTGGTCCTCCCCAGCCAGCTTTACTCGCAGCACTTGGACACTATTTTGTCCAGCTCCCCCCCCCCCCCCCCCCCCCGTGTAAAAACAGCGCGGGGACAAAAACTACCGCAGAGTAAATCACTTACCTGCAGGTCACGGTTTCAAACTTACCGCTGTGGGGGAACGCTCCACCCCGCCTGTCGTTTCGCAAGCGTGAAAGCAATATGACATGCATGCATCATGGCGGGCTTCTTCACGTGGTCACTAACATGACTCCGAAGTAAAATCCTGAATTGGCTGGCAAAATGGACAGGTTTATGCATTTGAATAATAGCAAACCAGCTACACTTCTGTCCATGCAGTAGTCCCATACCATCAAAGTAAAAAGAAGTACCCAAATAAAAATTAGTGCCAAATGTCACCATTTGATAGTAGTTTTGATAACTTTATCCATCCTCTTCTGACAGGGAAAATCTGATGATCGAGCTTTTGTAAAGCCTGTAAATCGAGTTAATATTTTCTTCTGACGTTTCTGGCATTCAGAGTACTTTGAAACATGAAACCTTTATTTTGTTTGATTAACAATATATTGCGTGCCACATTTAGAAACAATTGAAAACAGTAAACCAAATTAAAATAATTAGAGGATAAACTTATTTTCTCATTCTGTTTGGTAACAAATCCATATTAAAATGGTTGGGGTCTCTGTCAAGTTGGAGAGATGATTTGTGAAAAGACTGGATGCAATGTTACACACTGTCTGGTTAAGGAGAAGAATGATAGATGTGGGGACATCTGTCATGGAGTAAGACTAAATTTAAAAAGTTAATGCAGCAGTGGTGACTTTCACAAACCAGTCTGTTTTATATACTTTCATAAGCCTTGTCATAGTATATGTTGGGCAGCATTTGAGTGCGAGATTGAAGATACTCCACTGTCTCAAAAAACTTGCAGTATTTTATAGTATTCATGTCACAATAGTTACATGCACATTTTACAGCTTCACAATAAATCATCACTTTTCTGAAGTGGGGACTGTCAGCATTCATTATTGATTTGTACAAAACTTGCCAAACAGCAGTTCTGCCATTCTTCTTGCAAACATCTTCTCCCTTTTCCATCTGTGTGTACAGAAATATTTGAGAGCCCCGTTTTCTCGTCATTATCATATATTGCTTATCCCGTGAGTCATCCTATGTTCTAGTTCCCATATACTATCTTTGTTCTAATTAATTTTGCCTTGCTATCTAAGCACTTTTCTTCTCTAATTACTCCACTGGCCATTCCAAAGATGACTTTTATCAAATCAGATTAATTTCCCATGACCCTTCTCCATTAGTAAGGCACTTGGGTAAACCATTTTACAAACTATTCACATTTTCTTATGATTCCTGAATATTCCTTCTGCAAAGGCCAACAGGACATTGGAATAGTTGGGACTTGAAACAATTATAGCTGTGGAAGAAGAAATGGTTAATATAACAGATATGGCAGTCTTTGTGCATGACCAGCAGTTCCGAGTCAAATACTGTAAAATGCTGAGTCAGAGGAGAGCCTGTGAAATAAGTAAGGAGCAAATTCCAGGAAAGTAATCAGTAGCAGAACTTGTGGTGGATGTTGATGTCAAGAGGTTAGATCAGCCCATGCAGCCCATGAAGAAAATTGCTGCTCAACTCAATCCAATGACAAAAATCCAACAGCAAGTCCGATGGACTTAGTGGGCAATGCATGGAACCTAAAACCAATCATTGGATGAAATCAAAAAGGTTAGGCAGAAGGGTGACTCCAAACCTAGTGACTCCAAACCTTCTTCTTCTTGCGTATGGCGTGCACAGCCTAAAGTTGTAGGACAGCTTGTTCTATTTGATCTTATTTGATTGTACATGCCGGGTTGATTGCATTAGTTGAAATAGGGCGGACCACTTTGGTTGCAATCTCCCACCCTGGAAGGGATAATGAGGTGACAGCATTCCTGGTGATTCTGCAGCTCTGTTTGGATAGTTATAATGGGGAGTTGAGAAAAGTTCAAAAATAAAGCAAAAACAATACACAAGTATAGATGAAGGTTAGAACTGGATGTGAGAGATGAACTGTGACCAAGAAAGCACTCACGAGTTATGTTTAGCAGGAGAGGTACTGTATGTTTTATCTTCATCCTGTTATTCTTACATCAGGAACATTGAAAAATGAACTTAATATTAAGAAAAATGTGCAATTTTTGAACTATTTCTAACTGTTATATTTATTGGAATGCCAAATCAATGTAGTGTTATGGAGCGTTAAATAGATTGTTGGCATGAAACAGGTAAGATAATGGGAAGTATGGAAGATTGAAACCTATTGTATGATGCTACACATATTCTATCCTGTTGACTTGAAATACTTGTTTTACTCTCAAGCAGCAATTTCTCAACTCCAAGCAATACCAAAGCACTTTGTCAGCAAATGTGCTGTACTGTGCCAATTGCAATGTTCATTTTCTACTATGAAAGAATTATAGCACAAGTAATTCATATTCTACATGTTTAATCATGATGCATTAAATCATTGTTGCAGCTTTTGCTTTCAAGTTAATGTTTGCCTGAATAATATATATGACACTAATTCATAGCAAATTGATAAATGAGGGGAAGTACAAGGAAAGGTCTAAAGATTGCAGTGCAACTTACATTAATCAGATGGTACAGCATTTGATGCATGATTGAATGCCTGCTCATATCATTCTTTTAGATGTCAATGCAGTTAAAATTGTTAGTGCATTTGCAGATGACAGCATAATTGGTGGTATGATGGACAGTGAGGAAGAATACCCAAGTTTACCACAATATCTAGTTTACTTGGTTAGGTCAAGGGATGGCAAATGGAATTTAATTCTGACATGTGTAAGATGCTGCACTTTGGTATGTCAAACCATAGCAGAACCACCACAGTAAATGGTAGACCCCTGGATAGGGTTGTATAACAGAGAGATTGAGGGTTCAAGTGTACGGTTCCCTGAAAATGGTATTTCAGGTGAAGAGGATGGCGAGAAGATGTTTGATATGGTTGCCTTCATTGGGGAATGTATTAAGTACAAAGATTGGGGCATCATAATACAGCTGTACGGGTATTTGGTCAGACCACACTTGGAATATTGTATAGCAGTTCTGCAGCTATAGGAAGGATGTCATGAATTTGGAAAGTTGAAATGCATCATAACCAAACTCTCAAAGCACTTTATTACCATGAATGTCAGTGCCACCAGCCAGTACTGAGGAATGTCACCTTGCTCTTCATGGGCATCAGTTTTACATATGTTTTTTTTTTAAAAACAGGTTGTGACCTCAGACTTTAGTAGTGAGAGGTTGAAAATTTTGGTAAAAGTTCAAGCTAGTTGGTTGACAGAATTGTTTTTTAAGCGGTCAGATGCCACACACAGACGTTTATGAAGATTTATTCTTGTGAAGGATATTCTGACATCTGCCTTGGTGACTGAAATTACAGTGCTGTTGATGGCTGTGGGGGCCTGAGAAGGTACATTTCGAATCTTCCTTTTGAACCAAGCATCATAAGCATTGAACTGATCTGGAAGTGATGCGTTGCTTTCACCTGAGCTATTACTTGGTTTCGCCTTGTAGCAGTAATGGCATACAACATTATCACAGCTGTCAAACATCCATCTGATCATCTAGTTTAGACATAAAGTGTTTCTTCGCTTTCTTGATTG